>NC_086319.1:135336512-135339012 GCF_036172605.1 Pelobates fuscus | reverse complement strand
TGAGCCCTGCTATTTCATATTTTGATGAAAAAGGGGGCGTGGCCTGCCGAGGAGCTCGGCGCTGGAACAGCGTTAAGTTTATATGATGATAAGGACTTTTTTTTCTTTTTTTTTTAAATGGGAAACCAATATAAAAGCAAGGAAGAAGGCTAGGGGACCTGTCTTTCTTGCTTTTATATTTTGACTATAGTGCTTCCTTTAATACTTCCAGGATTTTACTTGACAGTATTCATGACAAAATAATGAGCAGTGGGAAAAAAACAATAAAGTGTACATATCTAGAAATGAAAATATGAAATGAAATATTTTAAATGTTAATATTAAAAATTATTAAAAAGGAAATATCTGCTCTCATTGCAAATTCTTATGCTTAAAAAAAACAAAACATTTAAGACAAAAACCTACAGACAAACTTGTGAATACACTTTTCAGAATGGTGTAAAATGCAAATACCTTTTAATCCATGCTTGAGACAATGTTCAATAATTATAAAAAACTGCTTAAGAGGTGGATAGTCTGAATCTAAACTTCTGCCAAGATTTAGCGCTGACTGGATTAATACTTTTATACTTAGTTTCATTACATTCATTAAATTGGCACGTTCATCCATTTTGTCACCTATACAAAGAAAAAAGAAAAAAGAAAATCAGCAATACTGCTAATTCTCAGTTAACTGTGGTAATACAACCTACAAATAACTGACACAAACACAGCTCACTACAGAAAGTTCACCGACACAGACAGGCTCTGTTAATAAAAAAAGTCATATTTGTGAGTCAATGTTAACCCGTTAACACCGGTACAGCATTCCATGCTGTCCCCATTATAATGGGCTTTAAAAGCCCCAGGAGCTGAAACCTCTGCCACGATATACTTTGGGGGAATTGCCTGAAAGTGATTAAGCCCCTGCTAAACCAGGCGCCCGGGGGCCACGTGATCAGATGGCCGCAATAGGCGTTTATGGAGATGCTGTCAGGCATTTTTCCTATCAAGCCATAAGACTTGCTTTTCCCACAGAAATCACAAATCTGCAGGGATGTTACTACCGCAAAAGGATTCTGGGTGGGCATATGCAAATTAGTTCAAAGATTTTTGCCTCATTCCATTTTAAACATGGATTTCTTTGGGTCTGTGTTTGCCTTATACAACCAGCTTTGAAACACAACTTAGGAAAAGATGCAAGGCCAGTAAACCACTCATGGACAGCTGTTTCATTTTTAATGCAAGTTGTGTGTGTGATTAAATAATTAATAAAAAAATAATAAAATACTAATGGAAGAAAAAAATATTGTATACACACACACATATATAACACACTCCCGAGTATAACAGCATCCCCCATGTACAGGTTTTATGATGTTTTCAAAAAGTCACAGAGTCAAATATAAGGCTTGCATTTCAGTTTTTTTCACATTGAAATTTGCCAGATAGGTTATGTTTCCTTTGAAACCAGGAATGAAAATTACTCCCATGATGGCATATCATTTGCAAGAGTAGACAACCAAAGGTATTGCAAATGGGGTATGTTCAGTCCTTTTTAGTAGCCACTTCGTTACAAACATTGTGCAAAATGAGTGTTCAAATTTGTTTTTTTGCATTTTTCACACACAAATATGAATGCGCGCGCCAGAGAGAGAGAACAAGCACGAGCACGCCAGAGGGAGAACGAGCGCAAGAGCGCGTGCCAGAGAGAGAGACCCAGCGAGAGAGAGAGAGAGAGAGAAAGAGAGAGAGAGAGAGACCCAGACAGAGAGAGAGAGAGACCCAGACAGAGAGAGAGAGAGAGACCCAGACAGAGAGAGAGAGAGAGAGAGAGAGAGAGAGACCGAGAGACCCAGACAGAGAGAGAGAGAGAGAGAGAGAGAGAGACCCAGACAGAGAGAGAGAGAGAGAGAGAGAGAGAGAGAGAGACCCAGACAGAGAGAGAGAGAGAGAGAGAGACCCAGACAGAGAGAGAGAGAGAGAGAGAGACCCAGACAGAGAGAGAGAGAGAGAGAGAGACCCAGACAGAGAGAGAGAGAGAGAGAGAGAGAGAGAGAGAGACCCAGACAGAGAGAGAGAGAGAGAAGAGAGAGAGACCCAGACAGAGAGAGAGAGAGAGAGAGAGAGACCCAGACAGAGAGAGAGAGAGAGAGAGAGAGAGAGAGAGAGAGAGAGAGACCCAGACAGAGAGAGAGAGAGAGAGAGAGACCCAGACAGAGAGAGAGAGAGAGAGAGAGACCCAGACAGAGAGAGAGAGAGAGAGAGAGACCCAGACAGAGAGAGAGAGAGAGAGAGAGACCCAGACAGAGAGAGAGAGAGAGAGAGAGACCCAGACAGAGAGAGAGAGAGAGAGAGAGAGACCCAGACAGAGAGAGAGAGAGCGAGAGAGAGAGACCCAGACAGAGAGAGAGAGAGAGAGAGAGAGAGACCCAGACAGAGAGAGAGAGAGAGAGAGAGAGAGAGAGAGACCCAGACAGAGAGAGAGAGAGAGAGAGAGAGACCCAGACAGAGAGAGAGA
>NC_086319.1:135094012-135334012 GCF_036172605.1 Pelobates fuscus | reverse complement strand
ACTACTACCTAGTCCTAGACATATCTCTCTACTTAGCAAGGGTCTCATTTGTACCAACACCAGAATGTAACACGAAAGGTCTAAAGATGTCAACCTATTTGGTAGAAAATTAGCCCTTAATATCATTCATACCAAAAAAGATACCCAAACTGCTAATGACCTGGGACTGACCCTTGAGGACTTCTATCTGGTACAAAACATAACAGATCTCTTAGAGGAACAAAACCCCAACAAACCATTGGCTGACTTTAAACCAGAAAGTTGGTTTACCCTCAAATTCAAGGAACTACCTCACGTAGATCTATTTGTCCAGATGTCAACTAGTGAACTTGAAAAAATCTACTATACCCACACCTCCTAACAATTTAACCCCAATGGAGTATAAGGGCTTAAAAGAACTAATCCACAAACACCATTATAAAACCTGCTGACAAAGGAGGCAATATTGTACTTCTCATTTGCAATAAGTACATCAAAATGTGTATGTCACACTTAGATGACCGAGACTGCTATAAAATACTACGGTAGACTTTGTTAAAGAATTGGACAACATCCTGATAGAAGCCGTATCACTACAGACTATTACCTCTTAAGAATATAAATATCTATTACCTCACAAAAATCCCACCATAGCCATGTTCTATTGTCTACCAAAGATACACAAGAATCCGGAAGATCCACCTGGTAGACCCATAGTGTCAGTGAATAACTGTCTGACTGAAAGATCTAGCAGGTTCATTGAGAAAATTCTACGATCTATGGTCATAACATTACCATCATACCTACAAGACACAAAGTCAAGCTTGTTGATCCTTGAGGGATTACAGGTCCTCCCTTACTCCCTGTTAACCAGTCTCGATGTGGTATCCTTGTATTGCAACATACCACACAATAAAGGAATTCAAGCGTGTGAATTCTTCTTGGATCAATCTGTGTATGATCCTCTTAAGAAGAACTTTATACTCAACTTCTTAAAATTAATTTTGACCCATAACTATTTTATCTTCAATGGCAGTTACCATCTTCAACTCACTGATACTGCTATGGGTACAGCTTGTGCCCCTACATCCACAAATTTATTCCTGGGTTGGTGGGAGAAGCATGTCATTAAATCTTCCAAGTACAACCTGTACAAAGGGTATATCCTTAAGTGGTACAGATATATTGATGACATGCTGCTCGTGTGGACAGGCTCGGTACCAATCTTTGAGCAATTTGTTAATGCCCTCAATGACAATGACATCAAATTAAAACTGACTTCTGTGATTGATATAAAATAATTAATCTTTCTAGACCTTCGAATTATACTTCATCAGCATGGCACTATACAAACTCACTTATATAAAAAAAATCAACCTCTACTAACAGTCCCTATAGTTTGTGGGCCTCTATTCCATACAGCCAGTATCTTCGCGCCAGAAGAAACTGTTCTGAGGATATTTCCTTCTATCAAGAATGCCAACTATTAAAAACCCACTTTAAGGGGCGGAGCCAGCGGCCGAACAGAGCAGACACACCTCAGAAGGCTCTGTGCCAAAATAGGCAAAATCACTGATTATTGGTGGAAAATTGGGCACTTACCTAACCACAACTTACGCTGCACATCGAAGACACCACGATGGGCAGGAAAAACAAGAAGCCCAGGGCGGACAAGACTCCTCCTAGCCATGATATTGGCGAACTGTTGCGGAACTCTCAGAAGGCCGCATGGGAGAAAATGGCGCTGGGGGAAGAAGCATTCTCAGACTCCTCCGAGGACGACTATACTGAAATGGGAGAGGGACCCTCCCTGAACAGACCCACAGGGCGCAACGCCAAACCACCTACGTCTGGCGATCCGATTACTGCAGACCTCCTGAAGAGCATGTTTGCCAAACAAAGGCAGAACTTAGCCAAGGATCTAGCCTGCTTCAAGGACGCCATAGCAACCACGAGGCTCGACCTCCTAAAGACTGCAGCTAATACTCAGGACACCCGACTAACCACTTTGGAGCAACGGATCACAGACCTCCAAAAGCAGCAACTCGGCACCGCTGAGAAAGTTGAAGCCCTAGAGGATTATAGGAGAAAACAATCTTAAAATCAGAGGGGTACCGGACGCCGTCGGTTTATCCGACCTCCCACACTACCTTAGACGCCTCATGGCTACACTGCTACAGCCCAAACAGGTCAAAAATATAAAATTGGACGGACTGTTCCGGTTGCCGAAACCCGCAGCAGCACCACCCACGGCCACAGCGGATCTTCTAGTGCGGTTCCAGTCCCTTCACGACAAGGCCTCTCTGCTGGCAGCAGCCCGGGTGAAAACGCAGCTGATCTTTGAGGATTCCCACATCTCCCTGTTCCCAGACCCAACGAGGAACACTCTCTCCTGGCGCAAATCACTACAACCCCAGATGCAACAACTGCGCGTCAAGAACATCTCCTACCGCTGGGGAGGATCAAGACTGCTCACGGTAACTTACCAAGGGACTACTCACCGAGCAAGGAGCCCTCAAGAACTGAACTCTTTTCTGCCAACTCGGCCTCTCAGCCGCTCCGACAGCAACTCCGACTAACCTGTCTCACCTGGACCCCTCCACGGTGGCAGAATTCATCCCGAGACCACAACGGCGACAACAACCATCGGATAAGGATGTAGGACTGACCTAAGATGAAACGGACGCCTGTCCATAATAAAGGACTGCCTCACTTTCCTCCACCGCAACCAGATTATAACGGAATACGTTTCTAACGTTAAGTTATTTTGTTTACCTTATGTTTGCCCGTTAATTATAATTTTATATATCTCTTGGGTCATACAACCCAGTACTATCAGGGTGGGAAGATACACCCCCCACTTGTAGCTTCTATTGATCTCGTATGGCCCAGATAGCAGGGACATAGACGCGCAAAGTTTGCGAGATGTCCCACCTTAGGCTGGCTCCACTTCCCCCCCCCCCTCTACATTCACGTCAAATTTCACCCCAAGAGTTTCACCCTGGAGGGGGTGGCATCCCTAGGGGCGCATAAGCCCAGCAGCATAAAATACTCCTAGATTGGGATAGACAGACGTGCCCCAGAGGGACAATATTGTTGCATTCCACCAGCTGTACTATCTTGATTTATAAAAAAATAAATAAAAAAAAACCTCACTCTGCTTCTTGTTCCACCTAAACCGCCATGAACGTTACACTAAATGTCTGCTTAACTGCTAAGGCGGTAGCCCATTTGCTATGTTTCTTGCATGCAGAATGAATATATGCAATGCTTAAACGTCTTTTTGATCGATGTACATATTAATACACGTTACGCACTAATGCAGGGTCGTTTGACACCCACTAGCTGTGTGCCTGGATAACCTACCACCGGCTAATCTCAAGCCGACGAGCCTGCCTGGCTAGCAAGCCACTTGTTCCTTCCACTCCCCAGGTGCTCGCGTTCCACAAACATGTAATCTGCCCTGTTTGTATACAGCCATACATGTCCCATCAACTCATTTTGACCAACTAATCTGTAGTAACAAACACATAGGACACGCATGGAAAACATATGATCCGGTTAACTTAGAAATTGCTAGCACTCTCGAGGGTTTAATGTCATGTATGACTACACTTGTTGACATGTTTATGTTTACCTTACCTTTACTGACGATGCATCCCTAAGCTACAACTGTTAATATAAAATTGTGCTAATTAATCCAATGTTTCCGCTAATTGAGAACCTATATTGTCGCAATTTTGCTCTCTCTAACCTAAAAAATGTGCCTGACTATCGTTTACCACAACCTGTACAGCAAATGTTTACTACCATATTTTGATGTCGCTGTTGTGGCGCACCAAAACTTACGGTTACCTTTGTGCACAACAAAAATAAAGAATTTTAAAAAAAAAAACGCTTTAAGTCACTGGGGTATCCCAATAGGGTCCTCAAAAAGGCGTTTCAGCGTGCAAGCCAAATGGACAGACTTACAAGTCTCAGATCCAAACGTACCAAGACTACTAATTCCACTCCAAGATTCATAGCCACCTTTGACAGTGGTTGAAGCACTATGTCCAACATACTATCAATGAATTGGCCCATACTATGCCACTACCCAATATTACAGTACACACTACCTGACCATCCAGAACTAACAGCTCGGCGAGCAAGAAACTTGCAGGACATGCTGGTACACAGCCACTTGGCATCTCCACAGGTTACTCCTAATTGGCTTACACACACCAAAGGTACCTTTTGGTGTGGTCACTGCAAGGCCTGAAACTACATTGTTCCATCCAAATCAGCTCAATCGAACTGCTCTAAAATTATTGTCCATACCAATGCCTTTATCAATTGTAGCACCACTCACGTCATATATCTTATAACTTGTGACTGTGGGATTATTATTTTTATTATTATTATTATTGCCATTTATATAGCGCCAACAGATTCCGTAGCGCTTTACAATATTATGAGAGGGGATTTAACTATAAATAGGACAATTACAAATAAACTAACAGGAACAATAGGTTGAAGAGGACCCTGCTCAATCGAGCTTACATTCTATAGGAGGTAGGGTGTAAAACACATTAGGACAGGAATTTGCAATCAAATAAGGTGGGCTGCCCTTTAGTAGAGGGCAAGAGACAGGTATGTGAGTTAGTATTGGAGGCCATAAGCTTTCCTAAAGAGATGGGTTTTAAGGCACTTCTTAAAAGATGCAAGACTAGGGGAGAGTCTGATGGCGGTAGGCAGGCTATTCCATAAGAAGGGAGCCGCCCGCGAGAAGTCCTGCAAGCGCGAGTTGGCCGTACGGGTGCGGACAACGGACAGGAGGTGGTCACGGGCAGAGCGGAGAGACCGAGAAGGGACATACCTATGGATCTGTGAGGAGATATAAGAGGGGCTAGAGTTGTTCAGTGCTTTATAGGTGTGAGTTAGTACCTTGAATTGACTAACTGTACAGCACAGATGACAAATAAGTAACGTATTACCTGTCCTTAGAATGGCCGGATTTAACGTACAAAGAATAGTCAAAAATACTAGCCGAGGTCAGGGAACACAGAAAGGGACACAGCGATGAGGAAAGCCAGGAGTCAGGATACCAGAATATAGAGAAGTCAAAAAACAGGAACGCGCTCTCGGACAACCACAAGGGAAACCATGACAGAGCACTGAGCAGGATGAGATTTGGGCCTAAATACCCCTCCTCTAGATCTGATAGGCTGTAACCGGCCTTTGACCCCAAAGTCAGTTACCAGGTTTAATTTGCATAATTGCTGCTCAGCATTAACCCTTCTGTGGATTAGGTTGCTGCTCGGCACAACTTTTCCTGTGTGGACAGTAATGTAATTAACCACATTTTTATAAGCGGATGAATACGTGACACCATGTGATCACATGGCCCAGGGGGGCCGAAGAGGACGGAGGGGGACTCCCTGGGCTCCCAGGTAAGTCCCCCATATCGCGATCGCCGGCGTGGGATCGGCGGCGACCGGGTAAGTAGAAAAGATCGCAGGGCATTCTATGCCGCCCTGCGGCGTTTAGAGCCACCAAAATGGGGACGGCATAGAACGCCCTGCGGTCTTAAGGGGTTTATATACCTAAACTAGTTGTTTCTCAGTGGGCAGACCTCTGAGGGAGGGGGGGGGGGATTCAGAGGGGGTTGGTCTGGCAGTTTATTGCCCAATCTATGCAATTCCTTGTGTCCAGCTCTGGTGATGGCTATCTAGATGTTTTATGGTCTAGGCCTGGTGCAAGATCAAAGACCACAAAATAAATGTCATCCCAAGGTTTACAAAAAAAAACAACTCAACATATCTCAACACACATCAAACACCAACTCATGCTTTTGGCATGACACATACCTCAATAGGGTCAGCCTGGAATCACAGGGCAGGGGGGAAACACACTTATCACACTGTATTTGGATCCCAAAAGACTTAAGGCCCACACCGCACAAGCTTGTGCCAACCACAAAGCTGATGCTGTCCATTTGGGACAACAACAGACACAAAATGTGTTCTAACACACAATGGTCACCAGTGACCCCCCAGAAAGCCATACACCTCATCAATCCTGCCTTTAACTTTAAGGTATGGGCAAAACATCTAGTGACCCATGTCAAACATGTAGCAGACAAAGGTACTATCCGAAGCTTCCAAGACTTACAAACGCAATACCACCTCCCCAATGAAGCCCTCTTTTCATATTTACAACTACAGCATACACTCAAAGGAACAACAAACTCCAGGGAACAGGCCGTGAACACGGCACGCACAACCAGGTTCGAACTTATGTGCACGAACACTCTTAGGCAGGAAAAACCCTATCCTTCTGCTACAACACGTTCATAGAGATGTCCCAAGATACAGTGTGGCCATTTAAAAAAAAAAAAAAAAAAAGAATGGCATAAAGACATAGCGAAAGAATTGACACCTCAAACATGGAGAAAAACCTTCACTGCTTTTACAGGACTGTCATACTGCGCATCCCACTTAGAGATATTGAGGAAACTGCTAAACCGGTGGTATCAAACCCTGGACAAGCTAGCCAAAATATATAGTCTATCTGATAAATGTTGGAGATGCCACTCAGCGACCGGCACCACTCTGCATACATGGTGGGCGTGCCCACTAATAGCGCCATACTGGTTGCAGGTACAACAACTGATAAAAGCCAGCATAGGTACACAAATTGCACCAACAACAGAATGTTACTTATTGTACATATGGCTTCTTAGCCTCCCGAAACCCATACGCAAACTCACATTTCTCATATTGATCGCAGCAGCAACGTTGGTAGCGAGAAATTGGAAAATCAGCAACAACACCTTCAATGGTGTAGCTAATAAACTTGACATCAACAAATGTTGAATATGATAATTCAGCAACTAGGCATTGGCAAACAGGAACAACACACAGGGAAGTCAATGAGTTATGGCAACAATATAAGACAAAACAACCCAAGAGGACAATAGCTGGGGCAATTCACATGTTGCACTAAGCCCAGAGGGTCAACACTAGGAATCTGGCTCGGCACGGTGAAAATTAAAGACCATCAGTTTATTATAGCTATTTTTATAGTTAGTTTATAAGTCAACACAGAAGATAAGTTAATACAAGCAACAGGGCGTTAGGTGCCAATGTAAGAATACAAAATAGCAACAAGATGTCTAAGATGTAGACAAGAGGCATTTATAGGTGTTCTGGGACCCCTTGATTACATTGTTGAATATGGTACAAAGGGTTATGATGTGCTCTATACTGTACTGCTATTAACCAATGTATTGACGCACAAAACTGTACTTCAACATGGTTTTCCCCACCCCCCTTTTCTGTATCCCACTAGTAGTGCATGCTTCACAAAATAATAAAAATTAGCAATTTCAAATAAAAATAAACATCACTATAATAGTCTATACTAACATGTTGATTTAGTTTATAAATAACAAATAACATAAATTCTATGCTCTTCTATTGTATCCTTTGAACTGAGAACAGATTTTCAAAGTCTTCAATTCCCCTGGAAAGGTATGATTAAATTAACGTTTGTAGTGTGAAAACAGCACATTGATATACAAGTTAAACACATAGCAGACAAAGTATTCATACACTGATAACTAATTCAATTTACTATTATGGCTGCGGTTGTAAGGAAGCCCTTAAGCGATTATATAACAATTCGTTAACTCGATCGATCCGTTCTAAACCTTCAGTAACAGAGGTTCCAATCAACGTTACATGACTAAGTTTGATATATATATATATATACATAGAAATAAATCTAAGCTTGCAAATCACATGGGTAGTTTAATACGTAGCAAAGGAAATACGACAGCTAAAAAGTAAATGGATTGAGTTTGCTATACAAAATGTTTATTTTTGGTTTTGCCGATTCATTTCGTTTCAAACAAGGTTAAGATAATAGCTGCAGCTGCTGAGTTACAAGCTCTGCGAAAAAAAATAAATTGAAAAAATTACCGTACACTTACCTAAAGACAGGCATAGCATACGAGGAGAACAAACAACAGAGAGAGTAATGCAAGGGTTTAGTTCTTTTTCCTAAACATGGACGTCGGATATCACGAGAGTCACTGTAATCATGTGATCTTAGTAGTCACATGACAAAAACACTGTTGCTGTATTCGGGAAAACAATGTATATCTGTGCTGCTTTCTAATCGTTTTGTTTTGGTTTTTTTTGTCACATTTATTTTCACACATTATCAGACATTTACTTTAATATTTTTGCATTTATACAATTTTTTAGCTTGGATATTTTCAAATGTTGTTTCACAAGCTCTGCGAGTCACTCTTGTCTAGATGTAAGAATTGTCAAGAATTCAAAGCTAATTTCAAACTACTGTTGCTGATTTGGAAATATTGTCCAAGTCAGTTATGCTTTTACGGGTTACAACAACCACCAAGACCACTTCAGTCATTTGAAGTGGTCATGGTGGTAGGAATATGTATGTGCCGTGTTTCATCATGAAACGCTGCACTTACGGAGATATTTGCACTTGTGTGCAGGGAGCAAGTTACACCCCCAGAACAGGTACATTGGCAGCAAGGTGTTAATGCTAAGTATAGTTTATGTCTGTTGTAAGTGTGCATAACACATTGTGCTTGAATGGGGAAGATTGTTTTAAAAAAAGCATACGCTCCCCTTGTAGGCCATGGTAGCAAAAACGCGTCTATCGCCTTGCACTGTGGATCCGGGGCCAGCTGTAGTACCTCGATAGTTGCGTGTTCGTCCGGGATGCAAAAAGATCTATAACTAACGGGCCTCTGTGCGCTCTCACCATGGAGAATACTGAGGTGTCCAGACACCAGTTGCTGCCGTCCCGGGAGAAACAGTCTGCCGTGAGGTTGTTGAACCCCGGTAGGTATTCCACCTTGATCGTAAAGTTGCGGGGAAAGCAAAAACAGCAAATGTCCTGTGTTGTTTCCGTCAGTGCCCGTGACCGTGCTCCGCCCAAGCGGTTTATGTATTGAACCGCGGAGGTATTGTCCATGCGTAAGAGAATGCCGCAATCGGACATGTTCTTGACTATACTGCGGATCCTAAAAGGACCGTGCAATCAGTTCCAGACAGTTGATATGGAGACCCGATTCCTCCTCCGACCATGGGCCTCCCGTGGAAGCATGAGTGCAATGGGCTCCCTAGCCTCAGAGTCTCACGTCCGATTCCATGATGAAATCCGGATTCATACCGAATATAGCCCTGTCGTTCCAGGCTTCCATGTGAAGAAGCCACCAACGAAGTTCAGTCTGTACCTCTGTGGAGACTGGTACCCAATGGTCATACGTGTCTCCGGTTCTTAGGTATTGGGCTTTCAGCCTTTGCATGGTAATGAAGCAGTCCCGGGAAAACCGCCTGCATGGAGAACGAGAACAGTCCGACTACGCTCGCTAGTAGGCGGAGAGGTATGGTGTCTTTCCGGAGTACCCATCAGATCTCCTTCCGAATCACCGCTATCTGTGATGCGGGGAGGCGTAAAACGCATGAGCTGGAGTATATTTAGAATCCGAGGAATTGAATCACTCGGGACTGGGACAGAGCAGACTTCTCTCTGTTCACTACGAAACACAACAATTCCAGGAATCTTATTATAAACCTCGTTTGCGACTGTAGTCTGGAACTGGACTTACAAGAAATCAACAAGTCGTCCAGGTATATGAGACCGCAGATACCCCGTGCTCTCAAGTGTGCCATGACCGGCGTCGGAAGCTTTGTGAAACAGCATGGGGTCGAGCTGAGGCCGAACGGTAGACACGCAAACTGGCAAGGTTGATCTTCCCAGGTGAAGCGAAGGGAGGAGTGACTTACGTGCGCCATGGGGACCTATAGGTACGCGTCCATCAAATCCAACTTTGTGAACCAGTCGTGTTCGAGGAGTAGATCCCGCAGGAGATGGATACCATCCATCTATAAATGTCGGTACGCCACAAAACTATTGAGTTGGTGTAAGTAGATGACTAGACGATAATCTCCTGCCTTCATTCTGACCACAAACAATATTGCTGAAATAGCCCTGATCGTCTGGGGTGAACTCTACGGCTCCTTTGGCAAACAATGCTCAAATCTCCTTGTCTCTGAGAGATATGCGGACTTTCGTTACCCGCAGTGGGGGTGACCGTTCCACCTGCATCGGAGTACTGGCGCATTCTATCGTGTACCCCTTTAGCGTTTGGAGGACCCAGCCGTCCTGGAAACCATTACAGTGAAAAACTTTTTTGCTTTTTAAAGGCACGCTATTGTGACACCAGATATGAGTGGCAAAGTGCACTTGCAGAGGTTGGCAGAGTACACGCTGAAGGCCTGACACCCACTTGAAGTACACTGACTGCTATTAGCTTACAGTGAAAAACTTTTTTGCTTTTTAAAGGCACGCTATTGTGACACCAGATATGAGTGGCAAAGTGCACTTGCAGAGGTTGGCAGAGTACACGCTGAAGGCCTGACACCCACTTGAAGTACACTGACCGCTATTAGCTTACAGTGAAAAACTTTTTTCTTTTTAAAGGTACGCTATTGTGACACCAGAAATGAGTGGCAAAGTGCACGCTGAAGGCCTGACACCCGCTTGAAGGACACTAACTGCTATTAGCTTACAGTGAAAATCTTTTTTGCTTTTTAAAGGCACGCTATAGTGACACCAGATATGAGTGGAAAAGTGCACTTGCAGAGGTTGGCAGAGTACACGCTGAAGGCCTGACACCCACTTGAAGGACACTGACTGCTATTAGCTTACAGTGAAAAACTTTTTTGCTTTTTACAGGCCGGCTATTGTGACACCAGATATGAGTGGCAAAGTGCACTTGCAGAGGTTGGCAGAGTACACGCTGAAGGCCTGACACCCACTTGAAGTACACTGACTGCTATTAGCTTACAGTGAAAAACTTTTTTGCTTTTTAAAGGCACGCTATTGTGACACCAGATATGAGTGGCAAAGTGCACTTGCAGAGGTTGGCAGAGTACACGCTGAAGGCCAGGAACAGGCTGAAGGCCAGAACAGGATATTCTAGTGGGAGTATCCCTCTCGTACAGCAGTGCATGGTGGGAGAAATACTCTGTAATTTAAGTACTGTAATAACCCTGTAATGTGACTAAGGAAACCCCTTGCATGGGAAATCGCATAAATACTGGAGCATGTGAATAAAAACCTCAGTTGACTACCAGAACTGTGTTTTGTCCGGTTACTGGGGGATTTGGGATATTGCCTTCATTTCCAGCGCTTACTTTGGATTACTTTCTTAACCAGCGGAGATATTGGGATTTCATATTGCAGCTCCGCTACAGATCCCATACAAGCGAATGCAGACAACCATCAACATCATCGACAAACTGTCTACCTGGAGGGGAAAGCGGTCCAAGGGCTCCGCGACTCTGGGGCCACCATAACTCTGGTCAAAAGTCACCTTGTACCCAATCAAGCCAAGACCTGCCGAACTGTAGCAGTCAGGGTTGCCGGGGGAGCAGTATACCGGCTACCCACAGCTCGGGTACATTTGCATTGGGGAGCGGGGTTTGGTAATGTGGAAGTGGGGTTAATGCCACAATTGCCCGCGGAGGGTTTGCTGGGGAATGATCTGGGCAAACTCACTTCTGCTTTTGAGCCCCAGGCACCAGCAACCGGAGAAGCATACCCAATGGTCACTCGACAACAGGCCCGCACCCAGGACTACAACACACTCCAGGTAAGAGATCCTTCCCCTTCCTTAGAATGTATCCCCTGGTCTCCCTCTACCGAATTTTCAGCCGAGGTGATCACTGACCCCACATTACAGGTCTATAGAGACAAGGTCACCTCAGACCAACCTGGGGGGGAGGGCGAAAGATTTGTATGGGATAAACAGCTGCTGTATAGGGAGTCTGACAAGCAGGTAGCTGGGTCAGACCCGATAGTCATGAGACAGCTAGTAGTACCACAGCGGTACCGATCTGAATTACTCTGGATAGCGCACGATATTCCGCTATACGGACATTTGGGGGTCAGTCGCACCCGTCACCAACTGACCAAAAGTTTATTTTGGCCGGGAGTTAGCCAGGAAGTCCGTAGGTACTGCAGTACTTGAGACACGTGCCAACGGGTAGGGAAAAGGGGGTACCGGCGGAAGGCAAAACTGCATCCTCTACCCATAATTGAGGAGCCATTCAGTAGAGTAGCTGTAGATTTAATAGTCCCCCTTCAGAGACCCAGCCCTTCTAGTAAAAAGTATACTTTAACGGTAGTAGACTATGCCACCAGATATCCAGAGGCAGTGGCTTTGACTAACATCCATGCAGAAACAGTGGCTGAGGCCCTGATGCAGATTTTCTCCAGGATGGGGAGGGAGATCTCCAGGGAGATCATCTCAGATCAGGGCACCCAGTTCACTGCGGAAGTTACCCAGCAGCTCTGGAAATTCTGTGACATTAAGCCTATAATCAGTGCGCCATACCATCCCCAGACCAATGGGCTATGTGAGCAGTTCAATGGAACATTGAAACAAATGCTCCGAACCTTCGCAGGCACCCATAGGGACTGGGAGCGATTCATGCCCCATCTCCTATTCGCTTACCGGGAGGTGCCGCAAGAATCGACCGGGTTTTCCCCATTTGAATTATTATTCGGGAGGAGGGTAAGAGGACCCCTTGACCTGATTAGGGAGCACTTTGAGGGAGACCGGAGCGCAGACGGTACCCCCATCATACCATATGTCCTGGCATTCCGAGATCGTCTGGAAGCATTGACTAAGTCGGTAAGGGAGAACCTCCAGGCAGCTCAGACTCGCCAGCGCACATGGTATGATCGGGGCGCCAGGGACCGTAGCTTCCAGGTTGGGCAGAAAGGTTTAATTTTAAAGCCTGTCCGACATGATAAGTTACAGGCCGCCTGGCAGGGCCCTTATAAAGTGGTGGAACAAAGATGTGACACCACCTATATAATTGGCCCCTGCGCCGGAACTGGAGGGCGACACATGATTCATGTGAACATGATGAACGTTCAGAAGAGGTAACAGCCATTTGTGCCCCCTCCTCTGAGGAGTTCGACAGCCCTCCCCTCCCAGATCTGCTGGGGGACAGTTGGCTGTCTGGGGATCTAGGGGAGGTTACGCTGGGAGATCGGTTGAGCCCACAGGAGCGTACCAAGGTACAACAGATACTAAAGGATAAACAAGATATCTTCTCCAATATACCTGGGTACACCAATCTGGCCACTCACCGGGTAGAAACCCCAGGGCAGCTTCCCATGCGCCAGACGCCTTACCGCATCCCTGAAGCAGTAAGGGAGAACATGCGCAAGGAGATCGAGGAGATGCTCCAACTGGGGGTGATTGAGCAGTCAGATAGCCCCTGGGCCTCCCCTGTAGTCCTTGTACCTAAGCGGGCCGGTACGACCCGCTTCTGCGTGGACTACTGGATGTTAAACAAAAAGACAGTATCTGACGCATAATAGATGAACTGTTAGACTGGATGGCCAGGGGCCAATAGCTGATGACCATTGATCTTTGTAAGGGGTATTGGCAGATTCCCCTGGCCTCGGATGCCATCCCTAAGTCCGCCTTTGTCACCCCATTCGGCTTGTACCAATTGAAGGTGATGCCGTTTGGGATGAAAAACGAACCGGCTACCTTCCAGAGGATGGTGGACCGGCTCCTAGATGGGTTTCAAGATTACACCTGTGCTTATTTAGATGACATTGCTATCTTTAGCAATACCTGGCAGGAACATCTGGCCCACATAGGAGCAGTGTTAGATAGAATCCGGGAAGCCGGATTAACCTTGAAACCTGCTAAATGCAGTATAAGTATGGTTGAGGTACAGTACCTCGGACACCGAGTAGGTTGCGGGAAGCAGAAGCCTGAACCCGCAAAGGTAGAGGCCGTAGCACAATGGCCAACCCCCAGGACAAAGACCCAAGTACTCGCTTTTCTAGGGACCGCCGGGTATTACAGGAAGTTTGTGCCCAACTATCGCACCCTGGCCAAACCCCTTACTGACAAAAACCTTCCCCTGCCAAGTAACCTGGACCCCGGAGTGTGAGCAGGCATTCCAACTTTTGAAAAATGCACTTATCAATGCCCCTGTCTTGGCAGCTCCTAATCCAACTAAACGTTTTCTTGTTCACACAGACGCTTCTATGTTTGGATTGGGGGCAGTATTAAGCCAAGTTGGGGCCGATGGCGGAGAACATCCCGTATCCTACATCAGCTGGACACTATTACCTAGAGAAGTGAACTACGCCGCCATCGAGAAGGAGTGCCTGGCTGTGGTGTGGGCCTTAAAGAAATTGCAACCCTATTTGTATGGACAGTCCTTTTCCCTACTCACGGATCACAACCCATTGGTATGGTTAAACCGGGTGGCGGGGGACAATGCCCGACTGCTGCGCTGGAGTTTGGCGCTGCAGCCGTTTGACTTTAACATCCAGTACCGCCTGGGAAAGCAGAATGGCAACTGTAACGGCACCCCCAGGCATAAAAGAGTTAAACCGCCGTTTAGTAGATCTTCCCTTCCAGAGACACAGGCACAGCGACTGTAGACACCAATACACTGAACCAGAGAAGCATATGAATGCTGTAAACAGCTGAACTGGAACCATATGAATGCTGTAAACAGATGAATAGGAAAAACCATACGAATAGGTTTACACTCCTAGCAGTCAAACTGGAACAGCATACCATAAATCCCCCCAAGAACGAGACAAGGCTCTGTGTTGAGGGTCAAGCAGTGAACAGACAGAGCTGTGGGTTTATTGTTCTTATATACACATTAGTACCACCCACAGGGTTTTGGAAAACAACCAATAAACACGTACAATACTCTCAGACACTCCCACACAAAATCCTCCCCTCTGCCTGTGATACAATTACCTTACACAATGGGTAATGTAAAACAATACCAAATAGGTGAGAGCACACAAAATGAGGAAATACTACCCACTCTGTAGTCAAATGATCTGAAAAAAATCAAAATAGACAAAACATAGTATAGCCTAATACAATATTTTAAAAGTAGGTGCCCATCACACTCACATAAACAGAGCCACTTTTCTAGCTGGCTCAAACTTGATGCCTTGAATATGTAAAGCTGGACCTTCACTGGGAACTTCTTTTCTCCTTTGGATGTAAACCCTCCAAGACGCAGAATTTTTCAGAGGTAAAAAACACTTTTATTCTTCCAATAACGAAGTAAATAAAAACAAAGGTAAGTAAAAAGTCCCAAATATCCTTAGGTTACTGGCAACTAAAACTCAGTGCCAGAGTATAAAAACGAATAAAAGTCCATTATCAAAACAGCATATAACAAATAAAAATTGGTATTTACAGGCTTAAAGTGAGCAAATTCATGTTTATCATTTCTTCAAAATACTCCTATTAAAAACTTCTTATGAGGAATATATTCTAAAAAATACAGATACAAAGCACATAAATATAACACATAAAAACTTTATATAATAAAAAATCCATATAATAACAAATTCATATAATAAAAGAGTACATAAAAAGGGGAGGAGATCCTATTTCCTTCTCTTATCCTTCTCTTAATTAATAAATTGATTAATTTCAAAATCTACATTCAAACCTTTTGGTACCATTGTGTCCAACTCAAAAATCCATTTCATTTCTCTCAAACCCAAAATGTAATCACTGTCTCCTCCTCTCCAGTGAACCTTAGTTGTATCTATCCCCATAAATTCTATTCCACTTGGGTTTCCATCGTGGACCTCTGAAAAATGTTTTGACACATTATGGTTAATTAATTTTCTCTGTATGTTATATATGTGTTCTCTAATTCTTGTTTTTAAAAGACGGGACGTCTTTCCTACATATTGAAGTCCACAGGGACAGATTAAAACATATATTACATTTTATGAGTCTTCTATCCTGGAGATAATTGAGAAGTAATCCAATTATCTCCAAGGACAGAGGCAAAACTCCATTGAACACATGGCAGTAAAATACAGTAAAATACTTTAAAATATACAAAGTTACTTTTAATACATAAAATACAGACATGTCACATATCCCCAGATAGCTGGGATCTGAGCGCACATAACTACCGAATAGCGCTAAGATCCTATTCACACAGTTCAATTGCCATGGAGTCAAAGTCTTTAATTACACGAATAGACTCCATGGCATAGCTATCTGGGTTAATACATTCACATAAAACAAAGTCCCGAATGATCAGGTGTTCGGTTAAATAGCCACGAATAGAACCAGGGAAGGCTGGAGGCTCAGCGGTGCCTGCATGTAAAAGTGTCCGCTTTTAGTGCACTGATTCCAGGCAGAGCACCGCTGGCCGTCCGGGGAGCTCCATAACACCGCCACCTAGCGGCCGCTAAGTGTAACCGCGGCCACCCAGTAACAGTCAATTAAGCTGCGGTTAACCGCAGCTTCTGGGAGGTAAATTGCCGACACACTCCAGCTCCCAGGTGGTCCAGTCATTTGTGCGTTAGGTCGGTAGATTGAATCTACCGACCGCCGGGCAGAAAGGCACGAACAAGCCTTTTCTGCAGGTGAAAGGAAGACTTTTAAACATGGGGCCATAGTCCAGAGGCAACAGGCGGGCAACCAGACTCCTCCAATGCAATGTGGCGAGATTGGTCTCGTCACACTTACATTTTCAGTATCAGCATACTCCAAATACAAACATGTGTCAAAATCATACAAATTGGTCAAAATCATACAAATTGGTCCAGTGGTTCAAAAGATAAATGGAAGACCTATTTGACCAACTGCAAGCATGGCTTGGGTGTGGTAAGCCAATCATCTCCAGCATACAGAAAATATCTTCATTTACAACAACAGCAAAAACACACAAAAATACATAATTCCTATCATACTGAACAGAACCCCCAGATAGCTTGGATCTGACGCTCACTATATCCAAACAGCGCTCAGATCCCACAAACACAGTCAAATTGCCATGGGGTTAAAGTTTAGCAACAAGTTCCAACTGGTCTGGCAGTGTCCCTGGGACAAAGCCCTGCTGGAGAACAATAGACAGGAAACAGTGAGGGGCACACCTTCTCATGTATTCAAAGGGCAGAAAAAGTGTTTCAAAATCCAGTAAGCCCAAATAATGCTTACACAGGGCAAAGTCTCCCAGGGGCCATAGTCAGAAGGCAGGAGGCGGGCAAACAGGCTTCTCCAATGCCCAGTGGCGAGTTTGGTTCTGCCACAGGGGGGGTCCGAAAACCCCTGGTCAGTATCTGGTGTGACAACCATTTGCCTCACGCAGTGCAACACATCTCCTATGTGGTCTGCGGTTGTGAGGCCGGTTGGATGTACTGCCAAAATCTCTGAAACGCCTTTGGAGACGGCGTATGGTGGAGAAATGAACATTCAATTCACTGGCAACAGCTTTGGTGGACATTCCTGCAGCCAACATGCCAGTTGCATGTTCCCGCAAAACTTGCGACATCTGTGGCATTGTGCTGTGTGATAAAACCTCCATTGTGTTTTACATTTGTCATTTATAGGGGTTACGCCCTCGTCAACAACATCATATATAATACGACTGTTGTATATGTGTGTTACTTTGCAGTGAATGTAACGAAGATCTAAATGTACAAGTTAGACGTTTAGCCAACTCCCCCACGCCTCAGGCCCAATAATAGTTATGAATCTGACACCTAACAACACGATTCCAACCCATACCCCGGGGGTAAGACAAGAAGGATAAATGTGGGAGGTGTGCTACGGAGGGAGGAATAGAGATGCCTAATATAGCAGGCGAGGTCATCTACAATCAGACTAAGTACTAAGGGACAAAGTGACGCCACGAGTAGTGGAGGGGACTCTAGAGGGTGGTCCCAAGACTGAGGGAATTCCTTGAGGTTACTGTAGATGACATAGAATTATAGACCCCACAAGGACTCTGTAGGCCCCACAGAAACTCCAGGGTCTATATAATAAGAATGGACATTGAGTCAGCTACCCCATCTAGGTATGGCACTACCTCACCTTGTTCGCTTACATATGTATACAAATTGATTTGTGAACATGAGGATAACATTAAGGATATGTTTGCAACCAATTGTTTTAAGATGCAAGAGCTCCAACTATAAAACTTGTATGCAATCTTCTAGTTTTGGACTGGAACATCAGTTAAAAACTAAAAATGTATATTGGGCTAGTTACCTGCTATTTACTGTTTCATTGTTTTACCTAGGTTTTTCTACATATGCCAGCCTCTGTTGCACCATCTCTTGGTGCATAGCCTAACTAGGGCATGGCGGTCGTTAACCCAGTATAACTTTCCCTTCTCCTTCTAACTTTACTTCTATTTCCCTTCTTCCCAGCCTCAGCTCTTGCCTGCCCAGTGGCGCATGCTGCTGGTCTCCGGGTGCTAGCTAAGGTGCCTGCCCATAATTGTGGGAAATGCCCTACTCTACAAGTCGAAACCGGTGGTGGAAGGTCTGATCACATCGTACGAAACACAGGTACACGATATACCTATCACAAACCTCTTACAACACCCAGACTCCCCGCCGGCAGGTCTCTTGGAGGCATGTGGGTGGAAAGCCACATGACGCACATTAGTGAAATTACTAGCGAACTATCAAACCACTTTATGAGAATACTTAGCCACAACGTTAGAGGGTTGAATACTCCAGTTAAAAAAAGGTGTTTATTCACTGACAAGCAACAGAGTGGCATACACGGATCATGAACACTATGTAGACAGAGAGAGAGGCTACCTCATTCTCGTCTGTATTCTCCATGAGATCACATACACCCTAGTAAATGTGTATGCTCCAAAATCAGAAGATTTTAATTTTCTACATAAGATTCTCTCCAAGGTATCGCCAGTCCGGAAGGGAATATTAATACTATGAGGTGGCTTTAACTACATCCTAGGCCCCAGACTAGACTCCTCAAAAGGACTGACATCACCGAAACAATCACACAACACACGGATGTGCGAGAGAGACTTTACGGTTTTCTCACACATTCACAACACCTACACACGCATCAACAGATTCCTCATTATGGGACAAAACCTAGATCAGGGTCTATCTAGCACCATAGTAGCCATAACATGGTCCGACCATGCACCAATAACTTTTGAATTGAAAGAGAAGTTTGACAGCCATAACGAGTGTGGCGGAACCCACCTCGCCACTGGACATTGGAGGGGCCTGGCTGCCTGCCTCTTACCCGCTGACTATGGCCCCTGGAAAACTGGTACATTTAAAGATTTATATTTGGGCTTGTTATACTGTATATTGCTGCTACTGGCCCTTTTAACAGCATCTATGGACACATTGGGACTTTTGGGACTACTGTCCCTTTAAGACTGTGAAGCATATTCGAGTGTACTGCCTGTAATATTATATATGTATTTATATATGTGTTAAGTTTATCCTGGGTGATTTGTATGCAGCATTCTGATTGTTCGGTAGAATCACTCCATTCAGTATATTGAGTGAAACTACCGAACAACCAGACCACCCAGGAATGAGTGTGCCTCCAATTACCGTTTGCAACAATGTTGCAAACGGGTAATTGGCAATCAGTGCAGTGTGGTCTGTGTCCTCTGGGTGGCCGCCATTCGGGAGCCGAACACGTGGCGGCGGCCATCTTAAACTACCGAACAGCTGTGTTTTGCTGTCGAGCGTCTGGAACTAAAATCGGACACTCGACTAGGCAAACACCGCTAAGACCTTCAGACTTCCAGGATTTCGTGGGGAAACTACCGAACGGCCCGCCGTTCGGTAGAAAGAAACTCACGAACTAGGGGATTCATGCGAATCCCCCTTAGTCTCTATAACACCAGTAATTCGTCTGTTTCATTCACTTGTTTGTGACCGACCGCAGGGCCAAAATGCATGGAACTGTTTTCAGATACTTTACCCATGCGGTCGGTCAAATCTTTGGAACCTCATATCTCCCGAACCATTCATCCGAATGACTTGAATGTTGTCCCCCTGAATAAGGGCTATCCAGCGATGCTGGATTTAAAGGTGTACCCCCGGTTTTTAGGGTACATCCAGAACTTGGCTGGAAAAGTGTACCGGATAATTGGGTTTAATGTTATCTGAGGGGAGGGGATGTGTGGGCTGAACCATGTATGTGATTGGTTAATTTCATCCTCCCCCTGGGAGTGTCCTGTATGTATCTGTTTGTAATAAAAGCCAGGCTGGATGAGCCAGTCCAGAGTTCCTGTTTTACCCTCAAAGTGATGTGTCGTCTCATTATTGGGGGAAGGATTTATTGCATGCTGTTCCAGTTGACTGCTTGGAGTACAAGCCTATTCGTATGGTTCCTATTCAATTGTCTACAGCATTCATATGCTTGGGAGAATTTAAAGTTTTCTCGGATTCGGTGATTGTGGTGTCTTCCAGAGTGCTTGGAGTCCTCAGGAAGCACTAGGAGCATCCATTAACGGAGGTACTCAGTCGGGGTGCCAGGCGATCCGTTACAACGAGCTTGTGGCGGTTGAACGAAATTCTGTTACGTGACCAAACATTCTCCAAAACAATAGAAAGCTCCCTAAAACACTAATTTAGGGAAAACACCTTTCCAGGTACCTCACCAGAAATAGTTTTTTGGCAGATAAACCCGTTTCAGCAAGTTGTTTAGAAGGGCACACTTCTTCAAACTGGCCTCCTACACCTAGTATGTCACATAGTGTAAAAAATTATATGATCTCAACAAGCAAAACCAAGCTCAACTTAATCCAGAACTACGCCAAGAGATCATAGAAACACAGGGTAAACTACAGGCATTAGCACTCCGAAAAGTGGGCCTAGACATGCGGAGGCTAAGACCACGAATTACACCCAAGGCAACAGAGAGATCAAGCTCCTCGCCCAAAGTCTCAGGGACAGACAAGACACTTCTAAAATAACATACCTCCAATCGAATAATGTGGATAACTTCAATTTTACTCACTGTAAATTCCTTTTTCCTTAATATGGTGGCAGTACACTAGGGATGTACTCTTCCCATGGGACAAGCATCTGAAATTAAAATTAACATAAAAGTTCCTCCCCCAACAGATACGAGACACCGACCTGCCATGGACCCTCAGTACGTCCCAATAAAACATCAGAGACTGAATACTGCAAAAATATAAAATGTATTAACCCCTTAAGGACACATGACATGTGTGACATGTCATGATTCCCTTTTATTCCAGAAGTTTGGTCCTTAAGGGGTTAAACAAGGGAGGGAGTGATGTACTGCCACCATATTAACGAAAAAGGAATTTACGGTGAGTAAAATTTAAGTTTTTCCTGACATATGGTGGCAGTGCAACAGGGATATATCGAGATCCCAGAACTATGGGCGTGAATCATGCAACCACTTCTTGTAACACCTTATGCCCGAAAGCTGTGTCAGAGGCAGAGAATACGTCTAGTCTGTAAAATTTGATGAAAATGTTGAACGAAGACCATGTAGCAGCTCTGCAGATATCTTCCAGTGAAGCTTGTGCTTTTTCGGCCCAGGAAGTACCCATGGCTCTTGTACAATGAGCTTTCAAGGAGGTAGGCAAAGGCAGATTCGAGGAAGAATGAGCTAATTTAATAGTGTCCACGAGCCCTCTTGCCAGAGTAGACTTGGAGGCAGCATGACCTTTAAATTTACCAAAGAAATTTACAAAAAGATGGTCTGTCTTCCTGTATGCAGAGGAGAGGTCTAAGTAGATTTTTATAGATCTTCCAACATCCAACTTGTACCAGTTTTCATCCAGATCAGAGACAGATGGACAACTAAATGAAGGCAGGGAAATTGGTTGATTAAGAGATGACTTTTGGTAGAAATGAAGGTTTCGGATACAGAGTAACCTTGTCTGGAAGAATCTTTGTAAATTCAGTAGACAATGAAAAGGCCTGAATTTCACCTATCCTTTTAGCAGAAGTTATGGCCACCAAAAAAAAAAATCTGTTTTTAGAGACAAGAGCTTTAAGTTTCCTCCAAAGGTTCGAAAGACTGGGTACAAAGAGACTTCAATACTAAAGACTTGTCCCAAGAGGGAAAAAATATATTTTCTTGGAGGCCTAATGAGCCTGACAGTCTCACAAAATCTCCTGTCAAGCAGATTAGAAGCTACGTTCTTTACTAAAAAGTGTCTCAAAGCAGAAACTTGAACTTTAAGGTTAGATAAACTAAGACCTTCTCGAAGGCCGTCTTGTAGAAAATGCAAGATTGTATAAATAGAAGGAAAAGTTCTTAGGCAATGATAGAAACATAGAAACATAGAATGTGACGGCAGATAAGAACCATTTGGCCCATCTAGTCTGCCCAATTCTCTAAATACTTTCATTAGTCCCTGGCCTTATCTTATAGTTAGGATAGCCTTATGCCTATCCCACCCATGCTTAAACTCCTTTACTGTGTTAACTTCTACCACTTCAGCTGGAAGGCTATTGCATGCATCCACTACCCTCTCAGTAAAGTAATACTTCCTGATATTATTTTTAAACCTTTGCCCCTCTAATTTAAGACTATATCCTCTTGTTGTGGTAGTTTTTCTTCTTTTAAATATAGTCTCCTCCTTTACTGTGTTGATTCCCTTTATGTATTTAAATGTTTCTATCATATCCCCCCTGTCTCGTCTTTCCTCCAAGCTATACATGTTAAGATCCTTTAACCTTTCCTGGTTAGTTTTATCCTGCAATCCATGAACCAGTTTAGTAGCCCTTCTCTGAACTCTCTCTAAGGTATCAATATCCTTCTGAAGATACGGTCTCCAGTACTGCGTACAATACTCCAAGTGAGGTCTCACCAGTGTTCTGTACAATGGCATGAGCACTTCCCTCTTTCTACTGCTAATACCTATCCCTATACAACCAAGCATTCTGCTAGCATTTCCTGCTGCTCTATTACATTGTCTGCCTACCTTTAAGTCATCAGAAATAATCACCCCTAAATCCCTTTCCTCAGATTTTGAGGTTAGGACTCTATCAAATATTCTGTACTCTGCCCTTGGGTTTTTACGTCCAAGATGCATTATCTTGCACTTATCCACATTAAATGTCAGTTGCCACAACTCTGACCATTTTTCTAGTTTACCTAAATCATTAGCCATTTGGCTTATCCCTCCTGGAACATCAACCCTGTTACATATCTTAGTTTCATCAGCAAAAAGACATACCTTACCATCAAGACCTTCTGCAATATCACTAATAAAAATATTAAAGAGAATGGGTCCAAGTACAGATCCCTGAGGTACCCCACTGGTGACAAGCCCAAGCTTCGAATATACTCCATTGACTACAACCCTCTGTTGCCTGTCACTCAGCCACTGCCTTACCCATTCAACAATATTGGAATCCAAACTTAAATATTGCAGTTTGTTGATAAGCTCTATGTTCAACAGTGTCAAAAGCCTTACTGAAATCTAGGTAGGCAATGTCTACTGCACCACCCTGATCTATAATTTTAGTAACCCAATCAAAAAAATCAATAAGATTAGTTTGGCATGATCTCCCTGAAGTAAACCCATGTTGTCTCTGATCTTGAAATCCATGTGTTTTTAGATGTTCAACAATCCTATCCTTTAACATGGTTTCCATCACTTTCCCCACTACTGAAGTAAGACTTACTGGCCTATGGTTGCCAGACTCCTCCCTATTACCTTTCTTGTGAATGGGCACAACATTCGCCAACTTCCAATCTTCTGGGACTACTCCCGTTAACAATGATTGGTTAAATAAATCTGTTAATGGTTTTGCTAGTACACCACTAAGCTCTTTTAATAGCTTTGGGTGTATTCCATCAGGTCCCATTGACTTATTTGTCTTTAATTTTGACAGTTGAAATAGAACCTCTTCCTCTGTAAACTCACGTGTAATAAATGACTCATTTATCATTTTTCTTAACTGAGGTCCCTTTCCTTCATTTTCATCTGTAAATACCGAACAAAAATATTAATTGACGCAATCAGCTAGACCTTTATCCTCTTCTACATACCTTCATTCTTTTGTTTTTAATCTAACTAATCCTTGTTTTACTTTTCTTTTCTCATTTATGTATCTAAAAAAAGTTTTGTCCCCCAATTTTAATGACTGTGCTATTTTCTCTTCTGTGTGTGATTTGGAAGCTCTTATAACTTGCTTAGCCTCTTTCTACCTAATCTTATAGATCATTCTGTCTTCCTCACTCTGGTTTTTTTTATAATTACTAAATGCTAACTTTTTGTTTTTTACTATTTTGGCCACATCTGCGGAGTACCACAGTGGTTTCTTGAATTTCTTGCTTTTACTGACAAACCTAATGCAATTTTCTGTTGCCTTCAGTAGTGCAACTTTTAAATAATCCCATTTCTCTTGGACTCCATTTAAATTGCTCCAGTCTGATAATGACTCCTTTACACATATTCTAATTTTAGAAAAGTCTGTTGTGTGGTGTGACTCAGTCACTGTTCTTATATTAAACCACACTGACTGATGATCACTGGATCCTAAACTTTCACCTACTGTAATATCGGATACCAAATCTTCATTTGTTAACACTAAATCTAGTATGGCCTCTTTACGAGTTGGCTCCTCAACGATTTGTTTTAGAGACAATCCGAGTAGGGAATTTAGAATATGTGTGCTCCTGGCACAAGCAGCTATTTTTGTTTTCCAATTCACATCAGGAAGATTAAAGTCACCCATGATGATAACTTCCCCCTTCATTGTCATTTTAGCTATTTCCTCAACTAGTAGATTATCTAACTCTTCAATTTGTCCTGGGGGCCTATAAATCACACCTACACAAGTTACTGTGTGATTACCAAATTCTAACGTAACCCAAACGGTTGTTCAGATGTTCACCTCACTAACTTTTATTAGGCTAGATTTTATGCTATCCTTCACATACAGGGCCACCCCTCCCCTTTCCTGCCTTCCCTGTCTTTTCTATATAAAGAGTACCCTGGTATTGCTATGTCCCAGTCATTTTTCGCATTATACCATGTCTCAAGCGACTAAATCTACACTATCGGTTGCCATTAGTGCCACAAGTTCATGGATCTTATTCCCTAAACTGCGAGCATTTGTAGACATGACTCTAAGCTTATCATTTTTTAACACACTTGCTACAGGCACCTTCTGTCCTTATTTTGGGGGACAATTGGATTGATGTTTTATCACCCTTTTGCCCCCCTCCCCTCCTAGTTTAAATACATCCTAGCAAAACCTCTGAATTGCTCACTGAGAACATTTGTTCCCCTTTGAGAAATATGCAAACCATCTTTTTTGTACAGTTTATGTCCATTCCAAACAGAACTACCATGAGAAATAAAGCCAAATCCTTGCTCCCGACACCATTCACCAAGCCACAAGTTAAAGTCCCTAATACGCATCCGCCTGTCGTTCTGAGTGTTATGCACAGGCAGAACTTCAGAGAATGACAGTGTGGAAGCAACCTGCCGTATATCATTGGCAAAAACACTAAAAACTTCCTTAACCTCTGAAACCTCATTGCAAGCTAAGTCATTTGTCCCTAGATGGACAAGTACATCCAATTCGCCCTCCTGCTTTGCTCGCTTAAGAATATTACAGATTCGTCTCCTGTCTCTGTGAGCAGTAGCTCCGGGAAGACACCTCACAAGGCCACCATTGTCCATCTCCACACCTCTTATGATGGAATCCCCCAACAACAACTGCTTTCTATTAGGCCTCACCATAGTCTCCAAGCCTCTCTCCACAACACCACTAGCTTCAGTGCCTCTCTCCACAACACCACTAGCCTCAGTGCCTCTCTCCACAACACCACTAGCCTCAGTGCCTCTCTCCACAACACCACTAGCCTCAATGCCTCTCTCCACAACACCACTAGCAACAGTGCCTCTCTCCACAATACCTCCACAACCCTCAGTGCCTGTCTCCATAACACCATTACACTCTGAAAGTGCAGAAAATTAATTATGTAGAGCAACAGACTGTGCAATATGCCTTTTATCCACAACTCTAAGTCTACCAGATCCTACAGTGGTCCATCTGCCATTCCTAGTATGTCTCTGCGGCAGTGGCTTTGCAGCAGTTCCAGCCTGAGTTTGTTTACCAGATAATTTACAAATCTCAGACTTCAGAAATACAACCTCCTGCCGCAAGATAGAGAACTGTCTACAGATTAGACAACAACCAAACCTCCAAAAAGTGGAATGTGAAACAAATGCATAGCAACAATTACACTGAACTAAGTCTGCCATTCCAATGAGGTGAATACTTTAAATCAAACAAATCTTAACTTTTTTATTTATCCTCCTGAATACCTCAGATTACCTCCAGTTTATCTCCAGAATATCTCCAACCACACATTTAGAAGCAGCACTCTCCAGAATATCTCCAGCCAAACACTTAGAAGCAGCACTCTCCAGAATATCTCCAACCACACACTTAGAAGCAACACTTAGATAAAGTAACCAAGCTATATTAGCCAAGCTAATGACAACAACCCTTATATAACTACTAAAATCACCACCCACTAGGAATGTTTAACACCTAGGCAAACAATATTGGCAAACAATAGCTAATTAAACCGTAATCAATAGCAAGTAGCTAACTAATCAAATCAAGTAGCTAACTAATCAAATAAATTACCAACAGGAAAGCAAACCTTGTGCAATCAGTAACCTTTTCCTACAGATTAATCTTACCTGTAACAGTAAAAAAAAAAAGAAACTCTCCAGAATATCTCCAACCACACACTTAGAAGCAACACTTAAATGAAGCAACCAATGAAGAAATTTTGTCCAAATCTTCAAGTAGTAGCAGAGGTAGATTTTCTTTTTACTTAAATCTCTCTTTCTTAATGTCCCTGTTATGCAGGATTAGCCGTGCAGCAACCAAGCCATCAATTTGAACATCTTCAATATCTCTACTGGAATCCCTTTGTTCTCCAGGAGCTCTGTTGAAACTGGAAGTTCCCAGTACTTCAAAACCATCGTCATCAGGGGTGTATCCTGGTTTTGTGCTGCCCTAGGCAAGACAAAACTCAGGCGCCCCCCTCACCCCCCCCCCCCCCCCGCCACCCCCACCCAACCCTTCCCCCGCCTTCTAAATACACACACACTGACAGATACGCATCCATTAGCTAACTGTTAGCTAATGGATGCGTATCTGTCAGTGTGTGTGTGTGTGTGAGTGTATGAGTGTGTCTGTGTGTGAGTGTGTCTGTTAGTGAGTGTGAGTGTGTCTGTTAGTGAGTGTGTCTGTTTGTGAGTGTGTCTGTTAGTGTGTGTATGTCAGTGTGTGTGAGTGTCTGTTAGTGAGTGTGTGAGTGTGTCTGTTAGCTGCTAACAGACACACTCACACACTCACTAACAGACACACTCACACACACTGACATACACACACTAACAGACACACACAGTCAGACACACACACACTCTAACAGACACACTCTCACACACACACACTCTAACAGACAAACAGACACACTCACACTCACTAACAGACACACACTAACAGACACACTCACACACACTAACAGACACACTCACACACACTAACAGACACACACAGTCAGACACACTCACACACACTCTCACACTCACTAACAGACACACAGACACACACTAACAGACACACTCACACACACTAACAGACACACTCACACACACTAACAGACACACTCACACACACTAACAGACACACACAGTCAGACACACTAACAGACACACACACACACTAACAGACACACACACACACACTAACAGACACACTCACTAACAGACACACACTAACAGACACACTCACTCACATTAACTCATTTTTTTTTTAATTTACCCCCCCAGCCTCCTTACCTTTGGGAATGCTGGGGGGTTCTCCCTCTCCCTGGGGTCTAGTGGGGCTGCCGGTCGGGCTGCTGGGCTGGTTGCTGGGCGGGCGGCTGGCGAGGGAGCACTTCCTCTGAGCTGTCTGCTCAGCTCCCTCGCGCGCCGCAGAGTGAGGCTGGGAGGCGGAGCCGGAATATGACGTCATATTCCGGCTCCCAGCCTCACTCTGCGGCGTGCGAGGGAGCTGAGCAGACAGCTCAGAGGAAGTGCTCCCTCGCCAGCCGCCCGCCCGCCCAGCAACCAGCCCAGCAGCCACCAGCCCAGGATGTCTGTTAGCCGCAAGGCTAACAAGGCATTTGCCCTGGGCGTTTGGGGGCGGCTTTTTTTGCCGCCCCCTGGAAAATGCCGCCCAAGGCAAATGCCTTGTTTGCCTCGCGGCAAATACGCCCCTGATCGTCATTAAAACCAAGAACCAGCTTCGTATCGGCCATTATGGGATTATGGCCAGTACCATTGCCTGTTTTGTTTTTACCTTTTGCAGAATTATTCAAATTAGGCTCACTGAGTGGGAAAATATATGCCAGGCTGAAGTTCCACTTGTTTGACAGCTCATACAGAACCAGAGGCATATCTGCCTTGAAGAGGGAGTCAAATGCTTGCACCTTTGCATTTGACCTTCTCGCCATAAGCTCTATGACAGGTAGACCGAAAATTTCTACCAGCTGATAAAAAATGACCAGATTTAGAGACCGCTTGTTCTGGGACCATCTCGACCTGCTTAAGTTGTCTGCAATAATGTTGTCTATCCCTCTTATGTAAGTGGTGGATAGGTCTTCTAGATGACTTTGAGCCCAGGACATAATTTGAGTGCAGAGGGAGTGTAACATTTTTATCCTTGTACCCCCTTGTTTGTTCAGGTAAGCCACTGTAGTCTGGCTATCTGACTGAATTTTCACAGCTTTCCCCACAACTGTGAACTAATGAAGAGCAAACAAAATGTTTATCAACTCCTTGTAATTTGAGAATTCCCTTTTTTCTTCTGCTGACCACGTTTCTTGCCTTAAGTGACACTTCAGGTGTGCTCAACCTGTATTTGAAGTGTCTGTGGTGATTATGATCCATTCCTTTGGTAGAAATTATAGACCTCTTGACATGAAACTGGTCTTTTCCACCAATTTAGTTGTCTTCTTACAGGATCCGAAATATTTATCAAGGTATCCAAGTCTCCTTCTTTCTTTGACAACTTTGAAAGAATTTTCCACTGCAGAGGCCTTAATTCTGCCCATTTTACTGCTGGGATAGTGAAAGTGAGGTGTCCCAACTGATGTAGAATTATTTAAAAATCTTTATTGCACCTGTATTGAATTATTGTACTAACTCCATTTTAATCTCACATAACCTCACATTATGACAGACCCTCCATTTTTTCTACATTACATGACAGAATTTCCTAACAGCATTTAGTATAATGAATAGAGACTGTATTTTCTATAAAGACATGACTAACCCCGGAATTGCTGAATCTCCTGTAATTTGCAACATAGTATAATCTGAAGGCCATGAGAACACTGTACTAATGAAATGTTCTATTCATAAAAAAAACCCTGAGCCTGATCACGAGTCTGACATCATTAACTACCCAAAATGGCTAGCCGCCAGATTCCCCCTCCCATCGAGTAAAGACGACATCCCATGATGGGAGGGTGCCCCACTAGTCACTCAAATCCCTGAGCCAATTAATAATATTGATGGGTGGACATTGACATAGCCACTTAACATTTAATCCAATTAATGATGTTTATTCGTTATTATCTGATATTCAATGATGATGTCATTCTGCTCTTATAAGGGCCTGCAAGCCTGTTTTTTGGCCAGATGCCATTAAATTTTCTGAAGTTATTTTTAACCTGAACTGCATGTGTCAGTGTGAACTTACTTCTGCGTATACGCAATTTAATCATCTCAGATTTGGACAGGAACAGATAGACATTTAAACATATTTGTTTATTTCTAAATTAATCTACATCAATTTGGTGCATCCAACGTGGGGCCTGGGTTATGACCTATCTGGCAGCCGTCCAAGAAGACCTGGGTGGGTGAATCCCAGGGGAAAGATGGAGATCACCTCTAAATACACGGTGGAGACTGACTGCAGCAGCCCGGTATGATTATTTCCCCTTTGATTTATCTATTCAAGTGTCTGTGACTGCTGCCAAGAGGACATCAAAGACAGGTAATATCTTGCCCAGAGAGCCTATACCTTATTTGTTAATACTTGTTTACCTGCATTTAGTCTATCTGTTGCCTGGGTGTGTTTGTATTGGGCTTGTTTAGCTTAAGTGCCCGGGTGGAGTGTTTGACTGTGTGCCCCTTTTGGGATAAAGGGGGGTGGACCTGTGGTAGTTTGCCTGGGGGTCCTCTGTTTGTCTGTTTACCCCTTTTGGGATAAAGGGGGGTGGACCTGGGGGTGTTTGCCTGGGGTCCTCTGTTCGCCTGTTTACTCCTTTTAGGAACCACGTGGCTGTGGTTGTAAGGAAAAAGGGGGGTGGACCTGTGGAAGTTTTCCTGGGGGTCTTCTTTGCCTGTTTACCTCTTTTAGGAGCCTCGTGGCTGTGGCTGTAAGGAAAAAGAGGGTGTTGGATCTGTGGAGATTGTGTAGACTCATAGTTTCCTGGGGGTCCTTCTGGTGTCACTTTGATAGCCTAGCTAGCCTCATTGTGCACATAACTCTGCTTGCAGAGAGGTGGTACCCTCCAGCTTCGAGCGCTGAGGCTGGTGGAATTCCAATTTTATTTGTGGCGGGCGGATTCAAGCAGGTATTGCTTGTCTCCAGCACCACGTAGTAGTGAGACTTACGGGTGGGTCCGTAGGGGCGCTACGGGAGTGAGGATAGAGGTGGCCACACTTAGTGGACTGCTGTAACAAGGGAGGCTATACAGGATTCGGGTCGGAGATGGTTGCTGTTTCCTGTGGCCGCTGGTAGTGAGACTTGAGGAAGTCGTTCTCCGAGCGGGGACACTACGAGGTTGAGGGAGGTGACTTTGGTCACACGAGTAAAGGAAAGGGATTACTGTTGATTTTATTTGAACTGTGATGCATGCACTGTATTTCAATTGAATTGTTGTTTTAATTAGGAGTCATTCAAACTCCTGTGTCTGTCTCTGCATTCACTTTACCTTTTTTTTTACCTTTTCTCTACTTCCTGTATTATTTACACTATCCACTCCTATTTCTCTTGTGAGAGAAGTGATTGGTCACACACTTCTCACCCCGCTCCAATCCGTGGCTACCACCTCGGGTACACGGAATTAGTGACTAGTCTGCGTTTTGGGAAGACGCACTTGGGGGGACCCACCCTTCTGAGTGGCAGCCGACCATTGTAGACACTCTGTTTCATCTTCTTTCCCCTATATCTGGGACGCCTTTTATAGGGGGATATGAGACAGGGATTATAAAGCCCGGTAAGGGCTGACTAGCGTGTGATCTAGTTGAAGATTGCTAAAGTGTGTAAAATTGCTGTGCCTTCATGTGGTAGATTGCAGCCAGAAAGCTGGCGTAGATTACTGACAGAGAAGAAAGCAAGCTTACAGATAATGCTGGTACAGAGTAGCAAGAGCTATTCAGCAGGAAGGTTGGGTTGAGGAAGAACTAGATCACAAAGGGTTAAGAATGTATGTATATTATAATAATTGTGTTACTGGGAAGCTCTCCCAGCCAGAACCCTGTCATGGCGTCCAGGAGGTGACCACTCCCATCATCCCGTCAGTAATGACCGAAATGTAACTGACCACGGTCACCATCCCCATCCAATCTTAAATGCTGTGGGGTTTTTGTATTTTGTGTTAGCCATTACCCTGGTAAAGGGTGGGGGTTTTGTATTGAGTTTCACTGAGAGTATTACTAAATGTTGTGTTTTTGTGTCTCTTTGCTTGCAATAACTGTAACGTAACTGTCCTTCCAGTGCTGACATGGTTAAATCTGGTGCCTGTCTCTCCTCTCTTGCTCCCCCCCCCCCCCCTCCCTCCCTCCCTTTCCTGCTTCTGTTCTCTGTGTGCGGAGGTTCGGGAGGGGGGAGGGGGGTTGCATGCTGGCAATTCAGATTTGTTTCTTCCGTAGAGTTATTCAGAAAATGCTGAGTTGGCAATGGAAGTTTTTGCTAGAAAATATTCTAATTGTGTATTTTGCTACTTACATAGGAGTGATGTGTCGTATAGGAGGTTTCTAGGGTTTGTGTATTGTTGTTGTTGTTGCCATTTGTGTGACGCCAGCAGGTTCCGTGGCGTTGTATATGTATTTGGACGTGTTGGGTGATTGATAGCTGGTGAATGATGGGGGAGATTCCATGAGTTTAATTGGCATCATGTTATTTTAGAAGTATATATTTCTAGAGACAGCTTCACGGGCTGTTAAATGTATAATGTTTTAAACTGTCTTATTTAATCCGTCAAGTCTGTCCACAGTTTGGTATTTCATTTTGCCGAACAGGATGTTGCTTCTCTGATTTATTTTATTAGGCTATAACTATAACCGGGCTAAGTGTAAAGCTGAAATGCCCTAAAAGAAAATGGCCCCTAGAACAAAAGAAGGTTGTCCTTAAGTGCCCTCACTCTGCCCTTAGTGATGTCAATTCTGGCCATCCATGGCTGACGAGATCTACTCCTACCACGCTCATCCTATCCTAAGACATGCTGTCTTCCTTAATTCCCACATATTATGAACAAAAAAGTTACAATTACTAAAATAATCCTGCTATTAGTTTCCCTATATCAGGAAAGTGTCTGTGACAAGTGATGGTTAATATGTAGATAGAATATATATATATGTCGATTCACGTGTAAGTAACAAGTGTGTTTTAACTTTGTGTAAAAAATAAATTGATAACATGCTGGAAGAGGGGTTATCTTAAAGAACATTTACTAAAAGAAGTTTCTAATAAACAAAGATTTCTTGAACAAATGGTGATACAATTAAGGATTGGTCTAAAAAAAAAAAAAAATGTCTTGATCTAATTGAAAAGGAACCAGTTAACATTATAAGCATAACTATTAACAAATGGATAAGGTGGAAGTGTGTTCTAATCTGTCTTTATTGGATAGTATTTGCCTCCAAGTTTAAAGACTGACTAACATAATTTTTTGTTGTAAGCCCGGATATTTTATTATTGCATATGCATAGGAATTGAGACTTTGGGCATTATAGTGTATTGATTCTAGATCTGTCACTAGCAGCAAGTGCTTAGCCTTATGCCTATCCCACGCATGCTTAAACTCCTTTACTGTGTTAACCTCTACCACTACAGTTGGAAGGCTATTCCATGCATCCACTACCCTCTCAGTAATGTAATACTTCCTGATATTATTTTTAAACCTTTGTCCCTCTATTTTTGAGACTATGTCCTCTTGTTATGGTAGTTTTCCTTCTTTTAAATATAGTCTCCACTTTTACTGTGTTGTTTCCCTTTATGTAGTTAAAATGCTTTTATCATATTTCCCCTGTCTCGTCTTTTCACCAAGTTATACCTGTTAAGATCCTTTAACCTTTCCTGGTGAATTTTATCCTGCAATCCATGAACCAGTTTAGTAGCCCTTCTTTGAACTCTCTCTAAGGTATCCATATCCTTCTGAAGATATGGTCTCCAGTACTGTATCCAGTACTCTAAGTGAGGTCTCACCAGTGTTCTGTACAATGGCATGAGCATTTCCCTCTTCCTACTGCTAATACCTCTCCCTATGCAACCAAGCATTCTGCTAGCATTTTCTGCTGCTCTATTACATTGTACATTGTCATTAACAGCCAGAAACTGGAAAACAAGAAAAGTGAATTAATGTATAGCTATTTATAAGCTTAACAAAATCTCCATTATCTTTTTTATTTATTTCGCAGAATACAATGTTATTTTTCTATTTTGTATGTTTAAAATAAAAATAAAAATAGTAATAATACATTATCAGTGAAGAGTAGAATAAATGTTATTCCATTTGCGAGACATAAAATTGATAATGCATATTTGTGATATAAGTAAGAATTACATTTTGAGATGTTAGATATAAATTAATAAAATAAAGAACGAGAGTCAGGGATAGCGTCTGTCTCCACGGGCACAAGTCTGGTGTGGGAGAAGTGGTGGGCTAGCCACTGCGGGGCACCCACGGAGTGAAACGTTCGAGGCCTGTGCAGACAAGATGAGCATGTTAGCCTTTTATTATTTTTCTCTAGGGAAAGCATAGGGCCAGTTAATAGTTGTTGTACATGGGCTATTTGCAGCCTCCATTGCATTTCTACCTAGTCTTGATTTCTGATGTATCCTCCATTGCTACATCACCTGTCTGCTCCCTTACCTGCCCACCCCCGCTTACTCCTTCCACCGATCCCTCCCCTTCATCTACAGTCCCCCACTTTCTCCTCCTACTCCTCCCTCTACACCACCTTCTCCTCTCTCCTCCTACTACTCCTCTACTCCTCCTCCTCCCTCTACTCCACCTTCTCCTCCTCCTACTCCTTCTTCCTGCTCTTACTCCTCCCTCCTCTTTCTACTCCTCCCTCTACTCCACTTTCTCCTCCTACTCCTCCCTCTACTCCACCTTCTCCTCTCTCCTCCTACTTCTCCTCTATTCCTCCTTCTCCTCCTCCCTCTACTCCACCTTCTCCTCCTCTTACTCCTTCTTCCTGCTCTTACTCCTCCCTCCTCTTTCTACTCCTCCCTCTACTCCACTTTCTCCTCCTACTCCTCCCTCTACTCCACCTTCTCCTCCTCTTACTCCTTCTTCCTGCTCTTACTCCTCCCTCCTCTTTCTACTCCTCCCTCTACTCCACTTTCTCCTCCTACTCCTCCCTCTACTCCACCTTCTCCTCCTACTCCTCCCTCTACTCCACCTTCTCCTCTCTCCTCCTACTTCTCCTCTATTCCTCCTTCTCCTCCTCCTACTCCTCCCTCTACTCCACCTTCTCCTCCTCCTACTCCACCTGCTCCTCTTCCTACTTCCCCTGTCCTTCCTATTCCACCTTCTTCCCCTCTCGCTCTATCCACTACTCATTCCTCCATCTCCCCACTACCATATATATATCCTTTATATCCTTCCTCCCTTCTTATTCCTTACCAATTTCCTCCGCTCATAGACAACTCTGCCTCTACCTGACAATATTATATTTTGAAGAAAAGTTGCTCTGGCCACTCTTCCGCCACTTCCCAGGGGGGAATACCACACTAACGAAAAATTATTCAGACTGGTGGAAGTGCACTTCATCATGAAAGACCTGTTTTGGGGACTCTCAAGGAAATAGTGCGGTCCTGACCCAGATTCCCATGGAAGTAAGACACCTGTATCATCACTGGGAGGTGGCTGTCCCTCATGTTTTCTTCACTAAGTCCTCAGAAATCTCATGAAAGGAACCTGACTCATTAGAACAAAACATGAAACACTAACAATCAATTTACAACTCTCTACAGAGGGGGGTCAGCAAGAGAACTGTAAATAGAAAGATAAATACCCCCCAATCTCACACAGAAATAGGTGAGGAAACCTTTTCTACTGCTCCTCATGGTTGCTTTGAACAGATGAAAGAAGAAACAAGACACCTTTCAACAGAGCATGCAGTAGCTTTACCAGATCCTGACTCCACTCTGTTTGCGGATAAAGAGGAAAGGTACCATACTGGATTTGCTGTTGCTACAGAAGATCAGGTACGTCAAGCATCTTCACTTTCCTCACCCACATCTGCTCAAGACGCTGAATTGACAGCCTTCTCAGTGGCATACAAAATGCCTGAAGGAAGACATGCCAATATCTACACTCAAGATATGCCCTGGGTGCAGCACATTATTTTGGATCAATCTGGAAGATAAGAAGCACCACTCAGCTAACCAAGCTGCCAACCAAGCCACAAGTGCACCAAGGGAAGTGGACAGAAGGGTGTCCGCTAAAGAAACTTCTATACTCACCATGTAGATCCTACCCACAGATCTCAAGCTTCTGAAAGAATGACAAGCAGCTGCTGACCCTGAAGAAATACAAAGCTGGAAAAACAGAAAGGGGCAACCCTTGAAGACGGGCTGTACTCCAACACTCTCAAGTTCTGTTTACCCAAAAACATGTACTGGGCAGTAGGCCCATGGAACTTTATACCTATCCAAGACCCTCATGAACTCTTTGATCTCTAAATACTCTAAAGCACCTAGAATTACTCCTCTAATCATCAGTTACTGCCGATCCTGTGTGCCAAGGACAGCTCAGGCAGAAGAGGAGGAGAATCCTAAGCACCTAGCTAACTCTCACTATCCCTTTCAAGAATCCAGGTGACAAAGAGCTGCTGGGTCAAATATGCACTAGTTATAATAGACATTTTGTCAGGATGGCCAGAAGCCTAGCCGGTCATCAATGTGACAACCAAGACCATATACCCAATAGTGCATTGTGAAAGTTGCAGAGATCACTCAGTGGATTCATTGTTCCAGATTCAAGACTCTCTCTCTCTCTGCAACATGGGAAGTAACATTTGTTGATTTTGACACACTTTTGACTCTAAAGGAAAAATGACTTGTTAAAAAAATAAAAAGATACCAACAAGTAGGTGTTTGATGGCCATAATAATGCCTGACCACCTGCCATCGATGGAAAGCCGAGGACCCCAAAAGGAGACCTCGTGAAGCTAAAGAGATCCAAACACCAAGCTTCCTCAGGATTATTTGCCCATCCTGAGTTTGTGGTGATATTAATATTGACTAAATGATCCGAGTCCACCTACACTGATGTAGTGTGGGACAGGTTTAATACTACGATGCATAAGCAAATGTGCCCTAGCCAAGGTTATTATGTCCATACACATAATACATGACAAGGTACTCTTGACACACCACATTCATGCTTCAGAACATAAAGAGGAGCACCCCTCTAAAGGGAAAGTTTGACACATATATATATATATATTGATGCCATAGGTGTGCCAAGGGGGGGTACCAGATGATTTTGCAGTTATAGAAAAGTTTGAGTCCATTTTCCCAACTGTCACTGCTAATAATAATATTTTGATTTGCATTTATTATATCTATTGCAACCAACAACGTTTACCTGTCACCATGACTTGTTGTGCCTATACTCCAGATAACACAAGTCCATATGGTAATGTAAGCTTGTCTATTTTATGATGTCCCTCTGAAGAATTAAGAAGACTTTAAGAACCGTTACTTCATAGGGTTTTGTGCCTTTGGGCTAACCTGTCTTCTGGAACTAACCAATAAAGTTTATCTTTTTTTAGAATCTAACATTTCATAGGGGGGACTGATGTAGAATTATTTAAAAATCTTTATTGCACCTGTATTGAATTATTGTACTAACTCCATTTTAATCTCACATAACCTCACATTATGACAGACCCTCCATTTTGTCTACATTACTTGACAGAATTTCCTAACAGCATTTAGTATAATGAATAGAGACTGTATTTTCTATAAAGACATGACTAACCCCGGAATTGCTGAATCTCCTGTAATTTGCAACATAGTATAATCTGAAGGCCATGAGAACACTGTACTAATGAAATGTTCTATTCATAAAAAGAACCCTGAGCCTGATCACGAGTCTGACATCACTAACTACCCAAAATGGCTAGCCGCCAGATTCCCCCTCCCATCGAGTAAAGACGACATCCCATGATGGGAGGGTGCCCCACTAGTCACTCAAATCCCTGAGCCAATTAATAATATTGATGGGTGGACATTGACATAGCCACTTAACATTTAATCCAATTAATGATGTTTATTCATTATTATCTGATATTCAATGATGATGTCATTCTGCTCTTATAAGGGCCTGCAAGCCTGTTTTTTGCCCAGATGCCATTACATTTTCTGAAGTTATTTTTAACCTGAACTGCATGTGTCAGTGTGAACTTACTTCTGCGTATACGCAATTTAATCATCTCAGATTTGGACAGGAACAGATAGACATTTAAACATATTTGTTTATTTCTAAATTAATCTACATCACCAACAACTGCATAGCTTTTCTCACAGAGCATTTAGGTTCTCTCTGAAGTTCTTTTATCAGTTTCTTTATCTTTCTTCTTTTTTTCTGCAGTCAGGTGGATAGCAAGATACTCTGACTTGATTAATCTCCTTAATTAATTGATTAATTGATCTCTCCTGGTGCTCCTCCTACCTCTCCCAGCGCTCTTTCAGTGTTTCTTTCTCTGGCTCTGCTTCTTCTCCCCAACTACTCTCTGTTGGTGTCCCTCAAGGTTCAGTCCTTGGTCCCCTACTGTTCTTCATCTATACTGCCTCCCTTGGTAAACTCATTAGCTCCTTTGGCTTCCAATATAATTTCTATGCAGATGACACACAAATCTACCTGTCCTCTCCTGATCTCTCCCCATCCCTCTTGACTAGTGTCTCTGACTGCCTCTCTGCTGTTTCTAACTGGATGGCTGCCCACTTCCTTAAACTAAACTTGATCAAAACTGAAATTCTGGTCTTTCCTCCCTCAAGTGTTGTTACTCCTGTGTCTGTCTCCCTCCAAGTCAATGGTGCTACCATCAGCTCCACCACGCAGGCTCGCTGCCTAGGTGTTCTCTTTGACTCCGACCTCTCCTTCAAGCCTCATGTTCACTCTATCGCCAAATCCTGTCATTTCCATCTCAAAAACATTGCGCGCATCCGCCCCTACTTAACGCCAGATGCGACTAAGGTGTTGGTCCATTCCACTGTACTTTCTCGCCTTGACTACTGTAATCCGCTTCTCAGTGGTCTTACGTGCTCCCAACTTGCACCGTTACAGTCCATAATGAATGCGGCGGCAAGGCTCATCTTCCTGTCCGCCCGCACCTCCCATGCCTCACCCTTCTGTCAGTCCCTACATTGGCTTCCTATAAAATATAGAGCTCAATTTAAGATTCTGGTTCTTGCTTTCAAATGTCTACATAATGCTGCTCCCACCTATCTATCCTCCCTTATACACAAGTATGTCCCGTCTAGGCCCTTACGATCTGCTGAAGACTTACGTCTATCTTCTGTCCGTACTCCCACCTCTGATGCTCGGCTTCAAGACTTCTCGAGGGCTGCACCGTTCCTGTGGAACTCGCTTCCCTCCTCCGTTAGATGCTCACCCAGTCTCCATTCCTTCAAAAAATCATTAAAAACCCACTTCTTCATAAAAGCGTATCAATTAAACTCTTAATAGCTCCCAACTGATTCCTCTTCTGCAACTGTCACTAGTCTAATACTATCCTTACCTTTTGTGTCATTTTACCCCACTCCCTCTAGCATGTAAGCTCATTGAGCAGGGCCCTCAACCCCTATGTTCCTTTGTGTGCAACTTGTCTGGTTACAACTACATGTTGACACGTCCACCCATTGTTTATCACGCAACCATGTTCTTCTAGGATTTTGAGGGTGTAAGCCACATCCGTCTCTAGAGTGTCTTTTGAACTTGCCTTTATGAAACCAGTCATCCAAGTATGGAATAACTGTGATTCCTTGTTCCCTTAGGAACGTCGTGATTGGCGTTAAAACCTTTGTAAAAATCTTGGGAGCTGAGGCAAGACCGAATGGAAGGGCTTTGAATTGAAAGTGATGAACCTTGCAACACATTTTTTCATGGCAAATCTCAAGCACTTTCTTGAACCTCGGTCCATAGGTATGTGAAGGTAGGCATCTTTGAAATCCAACGTTGCCATAAATCTCCTTCTTGAAGGATATGAGTGACTGAAGTGATGGTTTCCATTTTGAAATGCTGGTATGGAATATTGTTTAACTCTTTCAGATCCAAAATGGGACAAAAGGACATATCTGGTTTTGGAACCAGGAACAATCGAGAGTAGACACCCTGCTATAGCTGGGCTCTTGGAACTCTTTCTACAACACCTTTCTTCAAAAAAGAGTAACTGTAGCGAAGAAGGGAGCTTGTTTTTTTTTTTAGCTTTGAATGGTAGGAGACAAGGAAACTTGGTCTTGGTACATCTAAGAATTTATTTTGTATCCTCTTGCAACCAGGGTTAAAAATGCATGGATTTGCAGTGGTCTCTCAACATCTGTGAGAAAATTGTTGTATCCTTCCACCCACTCATATGAAATCTTTTTGCTCTGTCAGTTTTGATGTCTTTATGTGTGTCAAACCTTGGATCTTTCCTTTTGCGGTTCTTGTACTGGACGTTCTTGTATAAGGGCTTCCAGGAATACTTCCTGTCCTGAGGAAGAGCTTTTTCTGTTTCCGACATTTGTCGGATTAGTTCTTCTAACGGAGAACCAAATAATTTCTTCCTCTCCAAAGGAAGCTCACAAAGTGCAGACTTTGAGGCTGTGTTGGCCGTCCAGGCCTTAAGCCATAGTACCCTCCGGGCCACCAATGTCAAGCCCATGACATGAGCAGAAAGTTTAATCTCTTCTGTGATAACATCTAGCAGGTGTTCATTGGACAACCTTAAATTGTGGAACAGGTGAGAGAGATCTTTGTCTTGGTGTTCACCAAGCTATCTTCCAACCATTGAAGCCAATAATACTGAGCTTTAGCCACTGAAGCTCCTGCCAATGCTGCTTTAGCCTGAAAACCTGCTGCTTGATTTGCCCATCTGCTGGATGTTTGTGCCATTTTATCCACAGGTTCATTAAGTCCAGAGACTTCTGCAATCGGTATAGTAGTCTTCTTAGACAACTGAGCAATTTGTACGTCAATGACTGGTAAGTCTTCCCACTTGTCTTCTCCCTGTAGTTTAAAAATGCTCTTGAAATGCCTGGAAATAAATGCCCTCTTTTTGGTGTTTAATTCTTCATGTGGGAAACTGACTTCTGTCATAGAAGAATCACTGTAAGTTTCTGAATAGGAAGACATAGAACATTCGCCCGAGGACAGCTCTGATCTAGAAGAAGATCTCTTCCATTTTTGCCTCTGTTTAGCTGTAGCTTTACCAGGTGCTGTAACATTTGACTTAGCTGTATCTTTGAATGACTCAAATGTTTGGGTCAGATTGTCTTGAAACCAAGATAAAATTGACTTGCTGTCCTGTTGCTTGGAATTTTCCAGCGATAAGGACGAACACTGATTGCAGATTTTCCTTTTTGTACCATCTGGTAGTGGTGTGGAACATTTGCTACAACTCAGATGTTTTGATTAATAATTAGCTTTTTTAAGAACAGGAGCAGGCACTCTGTCTTTATCCATAATATCTGGAGAGACAGGACTAGACATATCTGCAATACATAAAGAAATAACAAATTGTATAAATATACGCCAAATAGAATAGACACAGAGATCTTAAAGATTAGGGACTGAAAATCTCACCTCTAAAACCTATGACCCGTTGGGGGGGAGGGGGGGGGGGAGCTGGTGACACGGGAGATCCTTCCTGGCTAGCATCCATGCTGTAAGTAGGATAGTAGGATCAGCACAGCTTAAATAGGCTCCAATTTTTTCAAATTTGGCACCATTTCTGGGAATTATGACTGCGCATGAGCAGTAGCACAGTTGGAACTCTGTTGGAATGCATCACCTCCCGGCTGTGCGTTCCACCGTTGTGCGCATGCATCTCGCTCTGGCAGTGATTTGCTTCCGCTTAAGAACTCCACACTCGGCATAAAGCAAGCTAGACATACCTACTCCCTAACTTTGCAGGATGAACTCAGGCCACTCAGCTCTTTACTCGGGAGGCTATCAGGCCTGATCCCCCTGGCAGCAACCCATGTGCCTCACCACAAGAATCCAGATGCCATCCGTTCCTGATGGAACAAGTAAGAGAATTGAGGGTCCATGGCAGGTCGGTGTCTTATACCTGTTGAGGGAGGAACTTTTATGTTAATTTTAATTTTAGATGCTTGATCTCTGGGAAGAGTACATCCTTAGTGTACTGCCACCATATGTCAGGAAAAAAAACTGTTGCACCTAACGCCATTAGCAACTCATTTGCGACCTACTATTTGAAGGGCTATTAATGGATAATATTCAGGAATTCATTGGGAAGAACTTTGTTATTAGCAATAATCAGCATGGTTTTATGAAACATAGGTCATGTCAAACTAACCTAATTGCATTCTACGAAGAAGTAAGTAGAAGTATAGACCAGGGTGTTGCAGTGGATGTGATCTACTTGGATTTTGCCAAGGCATTTGATACGGTTCCTCACAATAGGTTAGTCTTCAAGCTAAAAGAAATTGGTCTAAATTAATATTCTTGTTCTTGGGTAGAACATTGGCTTAAGGATAGAGTACAGCGAGTTGTCATAAATGGTACATTTGTAGGCTGGACAAAAGTGGTAAGTGGTGTCCCTCAGGGTTCTGTTTTGGGACCACTTCTATTTAACATACTTATAAATGATCTTGAAATAGGCATTGAAAGCCATGTATCAGCAGTATTGCAGATGACACAAAACTTTGTAAAGTAATAAAATGTGAGCAGGATATTGCTTTGCTGCAGAGGGATTTGGATAGATTGAGGACTGGGCACTAAAATGGCAGATTAAATTTAACGTAGAGAAATGCAAAGTTATGCACTTCGGGGTTAAGAATGCACAAGCAACTTACGCACTAAATGGTAGTGAATTAGGGATAACCACACACGAGAAGGATTTGGGAATTGTTATAGACAACAAATTAGGCAGCAATATGCAATGTCAATCTGCAGTTGCTAAAGCCAGTAAGGTTTTGTCATGTATAAATAGGGGCATAAATTCTCGGGATGAAAATACAATTTTGCCTCTTTATAAATCGCTGGTAAGACCACACCTTGAATATGCTGTGCAATTTTGGGCGCCTGTTCTAAAGAAAGATATCATGGCACTAGAAAAAGTCCAGAGACGAGCTACAAAATTGATAAAAGGAATGGAGCATTTTAGTTATGAAAAAAGGTTAAAAAAATTAAATCTGTTTAGTTTAGAAAAACGGCGCCTGAGAGGGGATATGAAACTTTATACAAATATATTCAGGGCCAGTACAAACCTTTATCTGGAAATCTATTCATAAACAGGGTTATACATAGGACACGAGGTCACACATTTAGGCTGGAAGAAAGGAGATTTCATCTAAGACAAAGAAAATGTTTTTAGACAGTAAGAGCAATAAGGATATGGAATTCTCTTGCCTGAAGAGGTGGTTTTGTCAGAGTCTATACAGATGTTTAAACTGCAATTGGATCAATACTTACAAAAACATAACATACAGGGATATAATTTCTAATTAGTAGGGTAATAGCTGCTTGATCCAAGGAGACATCTGACTGCTATTTTGGGGTCAAGAAGGAATTTTTTCCTAGTTTGTGGCAAAATTGGAAGCGCTTCAGACTAGGTTTTTTGCCTTCTTTTAGATCAACAGCAACAACATATGTGAGGAAGGCTGAACTTGATGGACGCAAGACTCTTTTCAGCTATGTAACTTTATAACTATGTAACTACTATGGTCACTCTATAACCTGAAAGACATTTTACATATATCCCCACTGATGATGTAAATATTGATGCCTATGCAAAACAAGAACAAAAGGGTGCTAAAGGGTCTCAAACTAAAACAAGCTTTGAGACCCCATGCATCCCCTGGATATCAGTATAGGCAACTGGAAAATGAAAATATATAAATGCTGTTTGGCTAAATGGCCCAAAACAGAGAGGTAAGTACTCCAATGAAACACAGTATATACAAAAGATCTAATCCCTACTATGTGGAAAAACTGAAAAGGGCACACCTGCACTACAATCAAAGTGCAGAGGTATATATGGGATACCAGAAATAAAAATAAAAAAAACCTTTAATAAAAAATGCTAAAGGAAAGTATCCATACCCCTAGTAACCCCACAGCCATACAGTCCTCTATTGCATGTGACAAGCTGGAACCTAAACCTCAAAATCGGTGGTATAATGTAGGTCCCCAGTCCCCCTTCCGGTATACAGGAGTCCAATAGAGAGACTCAGAGAATATAATTGTATACCAGGGGTCCTAATGATGCAAAAGGAGATAGAGTAGTATAGAGAGAGAGAAATATTGAACAGAATCAGAGGTCAGTGACAAATGCACTGACAGTTACTTTATAAAGCCTCCCTCCCTGTAAAACTAGCTAAACAGACATAGTAGGGAAAAATAGAAAGAGTAAATCAAAGGTAGTGGTTTAGAGCATCATCAAGGTGCTCTACACCCAAGGTGTCTAGTAAGTGCCCATGTGAGAACAACAAAGTGATAGTAACAAAACGCCCGACGCGCGTTTCGGTGCTTAGGTAATGCACCTTCGTCAGGGACCAATTGAATGAGGTGACTAACCTCCCTTAAATATGAAATGCGCCAAAATTACCGATGTACCTGTAGCCAATCCAATGAATGGGGGAGACATTCCCTCAGCTGCTGCAGTGTTGCCTTGATGGGTCCGGTTAATTGAGAAACTCAAAACCGGGTGGGTACATCACGTGATCGCTACTTCGGAGAAGTGGATTGGTTTCCCTATTGGGCTTATGTGATTGGGTATAGCCCACGTGGGACCCGTCCAATCGGCGGGTAGTGTGCGTGTGGATGACACGCCCCCTGGGTGGCTTCATTGTAAAAGTCGTTCGTGCCCAGTTTATAGCTGTCATCCAGGATAACTCCAAATCCTATGCCTCTCAGCCAGCCGTCCAGTAGAAACTGAGAACGGCATCTGATCACAAAGATATGCCAACCTCCCATTGACGTTCTCAATAGGGGAATAGTCATATATCTCATACTGACTCCCCAAAAGAGACACACCTCTAATGGGGGGGGGGGTTAATTTGGGCATACAATACGGTCATAAAAGGCAGAGTAACCCACTCCCAAACTGCAAACATGTACCCCATACTATGATCCGCTTTATTATGTGCTTAAAGAGACAGTACCCTGTTATAATAAAGGGTATGCTTACCAAGAGGCACAAAAACATTAGGGATCTGTAATGAGGTGTACAGGTACCAGGTAACCTGGCAATTATGATATAGAAAGGTATAGGCTAAAGAAAAAGCCAACAGCGTAAAAATAAAAAATCCAAAGGTGCTATACAAACATATGAGTGTGCATATATATTTACATATTTACAAAAGGGACCATAAATCTCAATCTGAGATGAAAGATGTGTAAGAGAAGCCCTCATTGAGACCAAGGGGTGAGAGTGTCTTGAGTTTGTAAATCCAGAAACTCTCTCTTTGTAAGAGTCTTTTGTCAAGATCTCCCCCCCTTGGTCCCAGTGTAACCTTTTCCAAGCCACAGAACCTGATCCCATCTGGGGACCCCCTATGGTGTAATTTGAGATGTTTTGAGACTGGTGTGTCTGTCAGTCTCCTAGGGTTCACTGAGTTCACGTGTTCCCTTATTCTCAACTTGAACATCCGGGAGGTTTTTCCAACGTAAAGTTTTTTACACGAGCATGTTAGTAGGTAAACTACGCCCTTCGTTTGGCAGTTGAAAAAATGTTTAACCTTAAACTCCTGGGAATATGAGGAATCTGTAAAGGTTTTGGATGGGCGACGTATGAAATGGCAAGCCTTACACCTACCACACTGGTAGGTGCCTACAACTGGAGATTTTAACCAGGTGGGATTCTGAGGGGTGTTCTTCAGATGGCTGGGGACTAATAAATCCTTAAGGTTAAGCCCCCTTCTTGCAGTGACAGATGCATGAGGGGTAATCACTTTATGTACGTGGGGATCTTGATGCAAAAGAGGCCAGAATCTTTCCAAGATCTTAAGAATTTGATTCCAGCCAGCATCATAGTTCCCAATGCATCTAATCACATCTTGTGGTGATTTGCGATTACTATCCTCTGAGAGTAGATCGTTACGATCTGCAAGTAATGCACGTTTATATGCATACTTGATGCATCTATTCGGGTAGCCTTTCTGTTTGAACTGGCTCCGAAGGGTCTTAGCCTTCAGTTTAAAGTCCTCCAAATTGGAGCAGTTCCGTCGGAGGCGTAGGTATTGCCCTATAGTGGTGGGGGGTGGTAACTCTCCCAGTTAAGCAAGTTATTAGTCGCTGTTGGTTTCCGAAATAACGTGGACTTGATATATTGATGCCTATTTACTCGATATACACATGCCGACTCTAACCCGAGAGCATAAAGCTACTCTATCCGCCCCTATCACCCAGAGCGAAGTAGAGGATACAATGAGAATCCTTCTGGCAGGGAAAACTCCAGGTCTGGATGGCTTCACTAATTCATATTACAAAACCTGCGCACATGTACTATGCCCCGCATTGACAACAATATTTAATCATGACATTGATACTGGCAAATTGCCTGCAGAACTCTTACAGATGCACATCATCAGCCTCCCTAAACCAGGCAAACCCCCTGCTACATGTTAGAATTTTTGTCCCATCTCCACCATCTAATCGGTTGAAAACTAACCTACCATAGGTAATACAGGATGATCAAGTGGGGTTCCTGGGGGGCAGGCAGGGGTCAGACAATACCCACAATGTCTTAGACCTCAAAAACAGCACACAAAAGCTAAGGGTGCTCCACAAATTCAACTTCCCCAAACAATTCATAGCTGCATCATCGGCTTTCAGATCCTATATGCTGGGTACCTCTCAAACTATTAACAATACTAATGGTTTCCTCCAGGGATGTCCCCTCTCTCTGCTCCTCTATGCACTGGCGTTGGAGCCACTGGTGGCTAAAATTCGGTTGGACACTAACGTACATGTCATCCCTTTAGGGGACAAAGATTGTAAACTAAACATTTTTGTAGAGGGGATGAGACTGAAGGAAGCAATCCCTCTGGACTGGCGATCGATCTATCAAACATACCTAGGAATCAAAATAACAAAAAACCTCTCAGACCTATTACAGGCCAATTATATTAAATTAATTACAGAATTTAAAGACACGCTCAAAACATGAGAGGGTAAGTTAATCTCATGGTTAGATCTCATTGTGGCTATTAAGATGCCGTTACTGCCCAGGCTCCTTTGTCTTTTTAGGACACTCCAGATAACAATACCTACCAACTATTTAGAGTGACCACCGAAATTCTACACAGTCCTGTGGTAGAGGGATGATTGTGCATTCCTAATCTACAAAATTGCTTGTATTTTATACTCTCCACGCCCACAATGGACCAAGATATTGGCACACTGGATAGGACTATCCGCACCACACTCTATATTCTGGAGAGAACAAAAACATAGGCCTGATCTGGTTGAGTGCTTACCGACCACTTGGTTGCTTATACTTACATGGGATGGGGTGAGGAAAGCACTGACAAGCTACACTAAAATATATCTGTCTACCCTAATGCAATATATCATATTAATAATCCCCAAATATAACCATAAACCATGGATAGGAAAAAAAAACTCCCCCTAACAGGTATCCCCCATGGCACAACTACCCTCCAAACTGGTGAGTCAAGGGGATATGGAGACCTGGGTGGTTCCGGGGTTGGCAGGGTAGGCTCCTGGAGTGGGCATCCTCATTCTCAACCCTCCCTTCCTTCCTCCTTCCTCTCCGCACCCGATCTTTCTTCACTGCCCCCTCTATTCTTCCCATATTCCTTCCCATCTCCTCTCTTTCTTCCCCCCTTCCTTCTTTCTTTTCTACCTTCAGATAACTCTATAAAATGCAAATTGGTTCTCGCAATAGACATGTATGCTCCCTGATTTGTATATGAATTGCTCAGTGGATAACCTGCAAAGTAGCATGACTGTATACATTTTGTTATAATGAGCCAAACTAACATGTTCTAATTTGCTGGAACCAATAAAAACTGTCAAATTGAAAAAATAAGGACATTTTTTTATACTTACCGTAATTTCCTTTTTTTCTGATTATTCATGGCAGTGTTTACTCATGGGTTAGCTCCTCCCCTCACAGCAGAAAGGACAAGAAATAGAACTCTGAAACCGGTATAAATAGATCCTCCCCCTTACCATCAGGCCGTCTTTGTAACTAGCTTTATGGGTGGGAACGTAATGCTGCAATGAATAATAATCAGGAATAGAAAATTACGGTAAGTATAAAACAATTTTCCTTATTCCTGATCAATCAAGGCAGCAATTACTTATGGGGAATACCCAAACAGTATATTTAGAGGGTGGGACAGAGTTCAAAAATAGCTAATAGTTATAAAAACCATTAATGAGCTGCATAAACCTTAGAAGACTTTTAAAAAGCCAAACAAGTAATTAATAGGATTGTTACGAACGCTGGTATTGTAGAAACCCGTTCGCCTATTTCCTCACAAACTGCTAAAGCCTGAGTGATTATAGCTAGCAGTTCGGGTGTAGATTGGAACGGTTCCCAGACGAATGCAGCATCCAAGCAGTTTCTCCCCAGCAAGTAGACAGTTACCCAAACATCAGCCTAGACTAGATGAAGGGTACAACAGGAATTAATTTTAATGGTGCCACCTTCTTGGGGACTACAACACAAAGTTACAAACCAATAGCAACAAAGTTACAAAGTATGACGCTCCCTTACATACCATACAATCCCTCCTCTCTGTCTAGGAGATAATTGAGTCAGATACTGTATTAACTCAATTATCTCCAGGCAGAAATAAACACATTTGTGGTCTGGGTGATTTTTGGATATGTTAGTCACCCAGATCAGGGCTATCAGGGGACGTAACAATTGTGGGGATTTTTATGTGTTTTGGGGTACTTTTGACGTTTTATGGAAAATGTTCAGGGGTTCAAGAGTTTCATGGAGGTCTTAGTTTGACCGACAGCACACGAGGCTCCTGCCCAGAAATAGTTCCATGAGTTTAGGTTGTGCGGTCGGTCTATTTCGTAAAGTCTAAAAAATGAACAAATCCACGAACAGTACCCCCTGGCTCATAGTAGCGTTTGTTCCCCTAGTTCGTGGATACAAAATTACCGAATAGCCTTCTGGCTGGTCTTGGAAAGGGAGCAGGCGTTCACAAAGTTTGACCAGTGTTCGGGAAGTCGAGTGTCCGATTTTAGTTCCAGACACTCGACGACAAAGTCCCGCTGCCTCCTTTCATGCGAACAAGATGGCCACCGTTTTCTCCTGCACGTGGTGTTCGACTATATGAACTGCGGCCACACAGGAGAGCACTTAATCCACTGTTCTTTTTTAAGTTAATGAGCCAGGTGGGTGGTCGATGTTTGGTAATTTCAACTACTGCACAAAAAAAAGTAAAAGTACTGAATAAACAGGGTAGTTTCATCATATTGCTCCCCCTAGTTCCATGGTTCGGCATACACGCCTAGTCCCCGGGTGTCCGGGGAAGTCAGCTAAGGTTCCAGTTCCGTTTGCCTGGATAAACCGTCTGCTTTTCCGTTTTGTTTGCCTGGCTGGTACTGCATGGTGATATTGTAGGGTTTCAAGGCCAAGCTCCAGCAACCCTGTTTAGCCAGATGAGGGGATTGTGATCTGTCATTAGTGTAAAGGAACAGCCATACAGGTAGGGTTAAACAAAAAGGAGGAAGAGTCTGCGCTAATTCAATTAAGCAGCAACCCTAAAAGGGAGATCCCTCGGGAAACCCTTTATGGAAAACAAGAAAATGCAAGAATGGGGGTCAAGGGCTGCGCTTGAACAAAAGAAGTAAAAAGTGTATAAAAATATATATAGATAAAATAAGCAATAATAATAAAATCAAGTAAAGTTCATCCGGATATATAGAAAAATAAATATAAATGAAATTGAAACAGTCTCACTGGTGTGTAATGATACGGTAATAATCCTCAAGTGTTGCTCCGTCCGTATGGTAGGTAGTCCATATATGTGAAAATAAAAGAGAAAAGAAAAAGCTGCCAATGGTGAAATATTGTATGTCCAGATGTGGTATATATTCAAAGGAAATGTATTTCACTCACATTTGTTGGAGCTTTAGCCAGCTCTAGGAGAAAAGACACTTAGTGGTTTGATCCCCACTATCGGATGTACTTAGATGGTTGGTCCGTCTATCCGGCTTGGGATTCCTGTAGTGTAGGCTAGGACCTACTCAGATATGCGTTGTTCTTTAATGCTGGGGAGATAGGTCCGCCTTTCCGGTATTGGATGGTAGATGTCCACGGAATATATATAAAACAGCAAATAGTGCTCTCAGTGTGAACAACAAGGTAATATATTTAAAAGAGTTATACTTACAAGAATAGAGCAGACAGGTACTGCTCTATTGCCACAGCGCTGGTGGAATTATCCCCACCTAAGGATTTCTTTTGACGGGATACACTCCGAATAAAAAATAAAAAATAGAAGGATAAAAAGTAATAATAAAACTATAGTATGATAATATAAAAATATAACCATTATGGTTTTAATAAGTGTATTTTAATCAATAAAAGTTATTTTTGGTTACCTTTTATACTAGGACCAATTGTATACTTATTTTTATTGTATTTTATACACTTTTTCTACTCCTGGCATTTTTTATATTTTTTATATATTTTTTATATTATCATACTATAGTTTTATTATTACTTTTTATCCTTCTATTTTTTATTCGGAGTGTATCCCGTCAAAAGAAATCCTTAGGTGGGGATAATTCCACCAGCGCTGTGGCAATAGAGCAGTACCTGTCTGCTCTATTCTTGTAAGTATAACTCTTTTAAATATATTACCTTGTTGTTCACACTGAGAGCACTATTTGCTGTTTTATATATATTCCGTGGACATCTACCATCCAATACCGGAAAGGCGGACCTATCTCCCCAGCATTAAAGAACAACGCATATCTGAGTAGGTCCTAGCCTACACTACAGGAATCCCAAGCCGGATAGACGGACCAACCATCTAAGTACATCCGATAGTGGGGATCAAACCACTAAGTGTCTTTTCTCCTAGAGCTGGCTAAAGCTCCAACAAATGTGAGTGAAATACATTTCCTTTGAATATATACCACATCTGGACATACAATATTTCACCATTGGCAGCTTTTTCTTTTCTCTTTTATTTTCACATATATGGACTACTTACCATACGGACGGAGCAACACTTGAGGATTATTACCGTATCATTACACACCAGTGAGACTGTTTCAATTTCATTTATATTTATTTTTCTATATATCCGGATGAACTTTACTTGATTTTATTATTATTGCTTATTTTATCTATATATATTTTTATACACTTTTTACTTCTTTTGTTCAAGCGCAGCCCTTGACCCCCATTCTTGCATACAGGTAGGGTTGTAGTTTCTTTAATGGTCCATACATTCCTTCTCCACGGTGGCATAGCTGATCTCTCTGGGCAATAGTTTACGGCTAATATATGCCACCTGGTGCTCCATCCAGTCGCCCCCCATTCGACTTAGCACGGCTCCCAGCCCAAACATGGAGGCATCTGTGTGTACAAGAAACACAGGTGCCTCGCTCAGCGCCGTCTTGAGTTGCTGGAAAGCGGCCCGAGCACTCCGGGGACCAGGCTACCTGTCTGGGAACTGACTTTTTGGTCAGAGGTTTGGCCAGGGCACTGTACTCGAGGACAAACTTGCAGTAGTAGCCCGCTGTCCCTAGGAATGCTAGTACCTGGGTCTTGGTACGGGGTTGTGGCCAGTTAGCAATAGCTTCTACTTTGGCAGGTTCAAGTCGCTGTTTGCCTGAACCTATACTATGCCCGAGATACTGTACCTTGCATCTGTATGAACAAAAAACTTTTTAGTATGGTCTGGAGCCGCCAACACAGGTGCCTCGTTCAGCGCTGTTTTAAGTTTCTGGAAAGCTGCCGCACACTCCGGGTACCAGGCTACCTGTCTGGGAAGTAACTTCTTTGTCAAGTCGGTGAGGAGTTTAGCCAGGGAACTGTACTCAGCAGTGATGTACCGAACTGTCCGCCGGCGAACAGTTCCCGGCGAACTTAGCGTGTTCGCGTTCGCCGCCGTGGGTGAACACATGGGCGGTTCGATCCGCCCCCTATTCGTCATCATTGGGCAAACTTTGACCCTGTGCCTCTCGGTCAGCAGACACATTCCAGCCAATCAGCAGCACTCCCTCCCTTCCACACCCTCCAACCTCCCTCCCAGCATCCATTTTCGATTCATTCTGAAGCTGCATGCTTAGTGAGAGGAGGGAAAGTTTAGCTGCTGCTGATTAGATAGGGAAATTGATAGCTAGGCTAGGGTATTCAGTGTCCACTACAATCCTGAAGGACTCATCTGATCTCTGCTGTAAGGACAGCACCCCAAAAAGCCCTTTTTAGGGCTATAACATCAGGCTGCTTTTTTTTTTTTTTTTCCTGTGTAATGTAATTGCAGGTGCCTGCCTGCCAGCTTCTGTGTGTTCACATTGGATACTGTGCCTACTTGCCCAGTGCCACCACTCATATCTGTTTTAACAATTGGTTAAGCTTTAGATTTAAAATAAATAATTTGTTTTCACTGTAATAGAAGAGCAGTTGCCTGCCTGCCAGCTTCTGTGTCAGGTTGGATGCCTTGCCCATTTGCACAGTCAGTGCCACCACTCATATCTGTTTTAACAATAGCTTAAGCTTTAGATTTTAAAGAAATCATTTTTTTCACTGTAATAGAAGAGCAGTTGCCTGCCTGCCAGCTTCTGTGTCAGGTTGGATGCCTTGCCCATTTGCACAGTCAGTGCCACCACTCATATCTGTTTTAACAATAGCTTAAGCTTTAGATTTTAAAGAAATCATTTTTTTTCACTGTAATAGAAGAGCAGTTGCCTGCCTGCCAGCTTCTGTGTCAGGTTGGATGCCTTGCCCATTTGCACAGTCAGTGCCACCACTCATATCTGTTTTAACAATAGCTTTAGCTTTAGATTTTAAAGAAATAATTTTTTTCACTGTAATAGAAGAGCAGTTGCCTGCCTGCCAGCTTCTGTGTCAGGTTGGATGCCTTGCCCATTTGCACAGTCAGTGCCACCACTCATATCTGTTTTAACAATAGCTTAAGCTTTAGATTTTAAAGAAATCATTTTTTTTTCACTGTAATAGAAGATCAGTTAGTTGTCTGCAAGCGTCTGGGTGTCAGGCCTACTTCAGCGTGTGCTCTGCAGACCTGTGCCAGCGTGCTTTGACAGTTGGCAATCATATCTGGTGTCTCTTTAGCGTGCTTTTACAAAGAAAAAAGGTTTCCAGTGTAAGCTAATAGCAGCCAGTCAGTGTCCTTCAAGCGGCTCTGTCAGGCCTTCCTTCAGCGTGTGCCCTGCACAACCCTGCCAGCGTACTTTGACAATTGCCACTCATATCTGGTGTCTCTATAGCGTGCTTTTACAAAAAAAAAGGTTTCCAGTGTAAGCTAATAGCAGCCAGTCAGTGTCCTTCAAGCGGCTCTGTCAGGCATTCCTTCAGCGTGTGCCCTGCACAACCCTGCCAGCGTACTTTGACAATTGCCACTCATATCTGGTGTCTCTATAGCGTGCTTTTTCAAAGAAAAAAGGTTTCCAGTGTAAGCTAATAGCAGCCAGTCAGTGTCCTTCAAGCGGCTCTGTCAGGCCTTCCTTCAGCGTGTGCCCTGCACAACCCTGCCAGCGTACTTTGACAGTTGCCACTCATATCTGGTGTCTCTATAGCGTGCTTTTACAACCAAAATTTTGTTTCCACTGTAATAGAAGAGCAGTTGCCTGCCTGCCAGCTTCTGTGTGAGGTTCACAGTGGATACTGTGCCCTCTTGCCCAGTGCCACCACTCATATCTGTTTTTACAATAGCTTAAGCTTTAGATTTAAAAGAAATAATTTTTTTTCACTGTAATAGAAGAGCAGTTAGTTGTCTGTAAGCGTCTGGGTGTCAGGCCTACTTCAGCGTGTGCTCTGTAGACCTGTTCCAGCGTGCTTTGACAGTTGCCAATCATATTTGGTGTCTCTTTAGCGTGCTTTTACAAAGAAAAAAGGTTTCTAGTGTAAGCTAATAGCAGCCAGTCAGTGTCCTTCAAGCGGCTCTGTCAGTCCTTCCTTCAGCGTGTGCTCTCCAGAACTGTTCCAGTGCACATTGCCAATCATATCTGGTGTCTCTATAGCGTGCTTTTAAAACCAAAATTTGTTTTTCACTGTTATAGATTGAATAGCAGTTACTTGTCTTCAAGCGGGTGTCTCAGGCCTACAGTGTGTGCTCTGCAGAACTGTTCCAGTGCACATTGCCAATCATATCTGGTCTCACAGTAGCTTGCACTTATAGTACCACTAATCCCCCAAAAAATGACAGGCAGAGGCAGGCCACCCCGCAGGGGCCGCTGTGGTCGTGGTGCTGTGATTCCCTTTTGCCCTAGAATAATGCCCAGTTTTCAGAAGCCACGTACCCTGAACTTGAAAAGTTCTGAGGACATAGTTGACTGGCTAACACAGGACACCCAATCTTGTACAGCCTCCGCTCGGAACCTTGACGCACCATCCTCCTCCAGCTTAGCTTCAGGCACCTCTCAAGATACCACTCACCCGCCTGCCGCCACCACCAAAACTAGCACCACAGCCGCTTTACTTGGTATGTCAGAGGAGTTATTCACACACCCGTTTGAAGAAATGAGTGATGCGCAACCATTATTGCTAGAGGATGTAGATAACAGGGATATGTATCAGGCAGGCAGCATTAAACACATGGAGGTACGGTGTGATGATGATGATGTTGTACCCGCTGCTGCTTCCTTTTCTGAGTTGTCAGATACAAGCGAAGCGGTTGATGATGACGATGCGTCCATGGATGTCACGTGGGTGCCCGCTCGGCAAGAAGAAGAACAGGGCGAAAGTTCAGATGGGGAGACAGAGAGGAGGAGGAGACGAGTTGGAAGCAGGGGGGGGTCGTCGCAAGGAGCTAGTGGCACAGTCAGACAGCATGCATTGGCACCCGGGGTCAGCCCGACAGCATGCCAATCAACGCATGTTGTGTCCACCACCAGAATGCCGTCATTGCAGAGCTCAGCAGTGTGGCATTTTTTTTGTGTGTCTGCCTCGGACAACAGCGATGCCATTTGCAACCTGTGCCAAAGGAAACTGAGTCGTGGGAGGTCCAACACCCACCTAGGTACAACTGCTTTGCGTAGGCACATGATCTCACATCACAAACGCCTATGGGATCAACACATGAGTACAAGCAGCACGCCTACTCTAAGCCGCCATCCTCCTCCTGGTCTAGCATCTTCAGCCACGTCAACCACTGCTGTCCTTCTTGCCCCCTCTCAACCATCCGCCACTCCGTCTCCCGCCTTGAGCAGTTCCCGCTCATCTGCCCACAGTCATGTGTCTGTCAAGGACATGTTTGAGCGTAAGAAGCCAATGTCACCAAGTCACCCCCTTGCCCAGCGTCTGACAGCTGGCTTGTCCGAACTATTAGCCCGCCAGCTTTTACCATACAATCTGGTTGAGTCTGAGGCGTTCAAAAAATTTGTAGCTATTGGGACACCGCAGTGGAAGGTACCCGGCCGGAATTTCTTTTCACAAAAGGCAGTCCCCAACTTGTACTCGATTGTGCAAAAGGAAGTCATGGCATGTCTGGCACACAGTGTTGGGGCAAGGGTCCATCTGACCACTGATACCTGGTCTGCAAAGCATGGTCAGGGCAGGTATATCACCTACACTGCGCATTGGGTAAACCTGCTGACGGCTGACAAGCAAGGAATGCGTGGCATTGCAGAGGAGTTGGTGACACCGCCACGAATTGCAGGCAGTCCTGCTGCCACCTCCTCTACTCCTCCTACTCCATCCTCTTCCATAACCTCCTCGGCTGAGTCCTCTTGTGCTACTGCGTCTTGCTCCACATCAACGGCACCCTCCCAGCTCCCCAGGAACTATTCCACATCCCGGATACGGCAGTGTCACGCCGTCTTGGGTTTGACTTGCTTGAAAGCAGAGAGTCACACCGGACAAGCACTCCTGTCCGCCCTGAACGCACAGGTGGAAAAGTGGCTGACTCCACAGCAACTGGATATCGGCAAAGTGGTGTGTGACAACGGAAAGAATTTGATAGCGGCATTGAAGTTGGGCAAGTTGACACATGTGCCGTGCATGGCACATGTGTGTAATCTGATCGTACAACACTTTGTGCATAAGTACACAGGCTTACAGGACGTCCTGAAGCAGGCCAGGAAGGTGTGTGGCCATTTCAGGCGTTCCTACGCGGCCATGGCTCACTTTGCCGTTATCCAGCGGCGAAACAATATGCCAGTGAGGCGCTTGATTTGCGACAGCCCTACACGTTGGAATTCCACACTCCTAATGTTCGACCTCCTGCTCCAACAAGAAAAGGCTGTTAATGAATATTTGTATGACCGGGGTGCTAGGACAGCCTCTGGGGAGCTGGGAATTTTTTTGCCACATTACTGGACGCTCATGCGCAATGCCTGTAGGCTCATGCGTCCTTTTGAGGAGGTGACAAACCTAGTCAGTCACAACGAAGGCACCATCAGCGACATCATACCATTTATTTTCTTCCTGGAGCGTGCCCTGCGAAGAGTGCTGGATCAGGCTGTAGATGAGCGTGAAGAGGAAGAGGAAGAGTTGTGGTCACCATCACCACCAGAAACAGCCTTATCAGCATCGCTTGCTGGACCTGCGGCAACGCTGGAAGAGGATTGTGAGGAAGAGGAGTCAGAGGAGGAATGTAGCTTTGAGGAGGAGGAGGAGCAAGACCAAACACAACAGGCATCCCAGGGTGCTCTTTGTCACCTATCTGGTACCCGTGGTGTTGTACGTGGCTGGGGGGAAGAACATACCTTCAATGACATCAGTGAGGAGGAGGAACGGGAAATGAGTAGCTCGGCATCCAACCTTGTGCAAATGGGGTCTTTCATGCTGTCCTGCCTGTTGAGGGACCCTCGTATAAAAAGGCTGAAGGAGAACGACCTGTACTGGGTGTCCATGCTACTAGACCCCCGGTATAAGCAGAAAGTGGCGGAAATGTTACCGAATTACAACAAGTCGGAAAGGATGCAGCATTTGCAAAATAAATTAAAAAGTATGCTTTACACAGCGTATAAGGGTGATGTCACAGCACAACGGGAATCTAGCAGGGGGAGAGGTGGAAGTCATCCTCCTCCTCCTCCCACGACCACGCCGGCAAGGACAGGACGCTTTAAAGACGCGTTGTTGATGGAGGACATGCGGACCTTTTTAAGTCCTATGCATCGCCACAGCCCTTCGGGATCCACCCTCAGAGAGCGACTCGACCGATAGGTAGCAGACTACCTCGCCTTAACTGCAGATATCGACACTCTGAGGAGCGATGAACCCCTTGACTACTGGGTGTGCAGGCTTGACCTGTGGCCTGAGCTATCCCAATTTGCGATAGAACTTCTGGCCTGCCCCGCTTCAAGTGTCCTGTCAGAAAGGACCTTCAGTGCAGCAGGAGGTATTGTCACTGAGAAGAGAAGTAGCCTAGGTCAAAAAAGTCTAGATTACCTCACCTTTATTAAGATGAATGAGGGATGGATCCCGAAGGGACTGACACTGGGCGATACATTCGATTAAAAAAGGCCTGATGAGATGAGCTGCCTTGGGCTAAAAATGGTCCACACGCTGCTGTATTTTAGCTCTGAATGACGTTTGACTTGCGTGACTTATCCGCCACCAACTAGGGTTCAAGCCGCCATGTTTTAGGGCACTTTCTGCCTGTGAAACAAACATCAATTTTTCTGGCCGCTGCTACAGCAGCGGCTGCAACAATACCAAATTTTTCAGGCATGTGTACATGCCTAATTTTTAGGCCCACTGGTGCAGCACTGTGGCTTCAAAAACCAAACCAAAAAAAATCCTCCAAGATTGTACCAATATACCAGTGGTCTAAGCATCTTCCCACCTTGGCCTAAAAAGGGGAGGTGATTCAACAATTAAAAATCTCTGCCATTTACACGTCCACTGATAGGAGATGCGGAAGGTATTAAACTGATATGAACAATACTAAACTCACCACTCCTATCTGGTGGCACATTAGCTTGCCCGCGCAGTGCCCCAAATTTCAAGTAAGAGGACCGACCAAGCATCTTCTTCCATCTCCCTGTTACATAAATCAATGCCATATCCATAGAACTTGTAGAGAATATCCAGGATAGTTTTACAGGGCCAAATCATGTTGCCTGTTGAAAGAGGTGACCTTGCTCAGGTCCCAGGTGTGCGGTTCCTAAAATGGCTGCCATATACATGTCCTCTGATAGGAGACGCGGAAGGTATTAAACTGATATGAACAATACTAAACTCACCACTCCTATCTGGTGGCACATTAGCTTGCCTACGCAGTGCCACAAATTTCAAGTAAGAGGACCGACCAAGCATCTTCTTCCATATCCCTGTTACATAAATCAATGCCATATCCATAGAACTTGTAGAGAATATCCAGGATAGTTTTACAGGGCCAAATCATGTCGCCTGTTGAAAGAGGTGACCTTGCTCGGGTCCCAGGTGTGCGGTTCCTAAAATGGCTGCCATATACACGTCCACTGATAGGAGACGCGGAAGGTATTAAACCGATATGAACATTTACTAAACTCACCACTCCGAGTGCTGTTATTTATTTAATTTTTTTGTGGTGAGGCTTTACAGGACATAGTGCTTCTCCACGGGACATGTTAACTCACGGGCAGCTGGCTCATCAAGGAACCAGAGCAGCTTGAACGAGGTGACCTTGCTCGGGTCCCAGGTGTGCGGTTCCAATGGCTGCCATATACACGTCCACTGATAGGAGACGCGGAAGGTATTAAACTGATATGAACAATACTCCACTCCTATCTGTAGGTCCGTCCCATTGTGATTTATGCCCCCCCACCCACCGCACAGGGATGGGGGCCGGGGGGAGGAAAGTAGGCCCCCCCATTGTGATTTATGGCCCCCACCCACCGCGCAGTGGTTGGGGAGGACAGTAGCTCCCCCCAGTGTGTATCATGGGCTTTGAGGACAGGTGTCAATCCATACCTGCCAAGTGACCCTATGTAGGGGGAACAGTCCCTATTCTGCTCTGTGTCAGTGTGTATCATGGTCTCTGTGGACGGGGAACAGTCTCTATTCTGCTCTGTGTCAGTGTGTATCATGGTCTCTGTGGACGGTGAACAGTCTCTATTCTGCTCTGTGTCAGTGTGTATCATGGTCTCTGTGGACAGGGAACAGTCTCTATTCTGCTCTGTGTCAGTGTGTATCAGGGGCTTTGAGGACAGGTGTCAATCCATACCTGCCAAGTGACCCTATGTAGGGGGGACAGTCTCTATTCTGCTCTGTGTCAGTGTGTATCATGGTCTCTGTGGACGGGGAACAGTCTCTATTCTGCTCTGTGTCAGTGTGTATCATGGTTTCTGTGGACGGTGAACAGTCTCTATTCTGCTCTGTGTGTCAGTGTGTATCATGGTCTCTGTGGACAGGGAACAGTCTCTATTCTGCTCTGTGTCAGTGTGTATCAGGGGCTTTGAGGACAGGTGTCAATCCATACCTGCCAAGTGACCCTATGTAGGGGGGACAGTCTCTATTCTGCTCTGTGTCAGTGTGTATCATGGTCTCTGTGGATGGGGAACAGTCTCTATTCTGCTCTGTGTCAGTGTGTATCATGGTCTCTGAGGACAGGTGTCAATCCATATCTGCCAAGTGACCCTATGTAGGGGGAACAGTCTCTATTCCGCTCTGTGTCAGTGTGTATCAGGGATTTGACTATCTTTATTCAGATTCAAAAATTACAATTCCAGGAAAAATTTAACAAACATTTACAAGAACATGTTATGCACATCATAGAAACAACGTGAACCTCTTTAAAGCCACAAACTTAAGACAAAAAGTATGTACACACAATGTGTAAGGGTTTGAAAGAATATTCTGAATCCTTACATGTTTACTTTATCGTTTGTTTGATTTTTGTGAACCATATATAAACTACAAGCAGCGTGAAAACTATAAAAACTCAAGTGGCCATGCTGATCAAATTAAATAGTATGCTTTACACAGCGTATAAGGGTGATGTCACAGCACAACGGGAATCTAACAGGGGAAGAGGTGAAAGTCATCCTCCCCCTCCCACGACCCCGCCATATCTGCCAAGCGACCCTATGTAGGGGTAACAGTCTCTATTCTGCTCTGTGTCAGTGTGTATCATGGTCTCTGAGGACGGGGAACAGTCTCTATTCTGCTCTGTGTCAGTGTGTATCAGGGGCTTTGAGGACAGGTGTCAATGTTAGGTGATTTCTGCCCTTTATGGATTAAAAGCAGACTCTGCATCAACTGTGTAATTTTCCATGGGAGTTTTGCCATGGATCCCCCTCCGGCATGCCACAGTCCAGGTGTTAGTCCCCTTGAAACAACTTTTCCATCACTTTTGTGGCCAGAAAGAGTCCCTGTTGGTATTAAAATTCGCCTGCCCATTGAAGTCAATGGCGGTTCGCGCGGTTCGCCGGTTCGCGAACATTTGAGGAAGTTCGCGTTCGCCGTTCGCGAACTGAAAATTTCGGGTTCGCGACAACACTAGTACTCAGTAACGAATTTTCTGTAATAACCTGCAGTTCCCAGGAAAGCTAATACTTGGGTTTTGGTCGTCAGTTGGGGCCAGTTTGCAATTGCTTGCACTTTGGCTGGCTCAGGTCGCTGTTTCCCTGATCCTACTCTATGGCCGAAATACGGTACCTCAGCCATGCCTATATGACACTTCTCGGGCTTTAGGGTGAGCCCAGCCAACTGAATTTTCTGGAATACCATAGCCAAGTGCTTCAGGTGGTCCTCCCATGTGCTACTGTAGATGGCGATATCGTCTAAGTAGGCACATGTGAAGTCCTGTATTCCATCTACAAGTCGGTCAGCCATCCGTTGGAACATACCCGGGGTATTCTTCATCCCAAACGGCATAACCCGAAACTGGTATAGCACAAATGGGGTGATGAAGGCAGACTTGGGGATGGTTGCCAAGTCCAGAGGGATTTGCCAATACCCTTTGCACAAGTCTAGGGTAGTCAAGAAATTACCTCCAGCCATGCGATCGAGCAGTTCGGCGATCCGAGGCATGGGGTAGGCATCTGTGACAGTCCGGTTGTTCAATTTCCAGTAGTCAATACAGAAGCGAGTCATGCCGTCTCAATGACCCCTAGTTCTAGCATGTCCTGAATCTCTTTCCACATCGCTGACCGAACTGTATCAGGAATATGGTAGGGTGTTGCCGCAACAGGGTTACTCCCTGAGTCTCTACTCGATGGACTGCAGCGGAGGTGTACCCGGGTACCGTAGAAAATAATTCCTGATATTCCTGAAGCAGTTGGGTAGCCTCAGCCTGCTGCACGTGGCGTAGTTTTTCCCCTAGCGCGACCTGCTCTATCGTACACGGGGTAGTAGCCAGCAGGTCTGGTAGTGGGAGTCCCTCACTATCCTCTGTTGACAGGGCACATATGGAGGCCACGTCCTCTACCCATTCAAAATAGGGTTTTAGCATGTTCACATGAACATTTCACCTTAAAGGGCCCTTGCCAAGCTGCATGAAGCTTGTTCTTTTGCAACGGTTTGAGTGCTAGTACTTTCTGGCAACTCTCCAGAATTCTATCTCGGGCACCCCTATCGTACCACCATTTCTGGCATCGTTTTTTTTTGGAATGGAATCGTCAGGGCCTGCAACCGGTTCCTAAACTCCAGTGTGTATGGCACGATAGGTATTCCTCCTTCTCCTGTATTGCCCTCCCAGTGCTCCTGTATGAGGTCCAGGGGTCCCCGTACTTTTCTCCCGTAAGGGAGTTCAAAAGGGGAGAACCCGGTGGACGCCTGAGGCACTTCTCGGTAGGCAAACAGGAGATGGGGAAGAAATCTCTCCAAGTTTCCATAGTATTCTGAACGCCTTAAGCATCTGTTTGAGGGTGCTGTTAAAACCGTAGCCGTTGGTCTGGGGGTGGTAGGGAGAGCTGAACAGGGGCCTGTACTCCGCAGCTCTGCTATAACTGTTGTGTCACAGCTGTGGTGAACTGGGTCCCCTGGTCAGACAGGATCTCCTGGGGAAAGCCTACCCTCGAGAAAAATGTTACTAGGGCCTCGGTCATGGTTTCTGCCTGATATTGGAAAGGGCTACAGCCTCCGGATACCTAGTGGCATAATCCCCCACCGTGTGGTTGTAGCTCTTTCCCGAGGTACTAGGTCTGCTTAGGGGGCCTATCCGATCCACCGCTACCCGGTGGTAATAAGCGCAATTCGGCTTTGGCATGGTCACCCCTTTTGCAGGTGTCACATGTTCTGAAATACTCTTGTACGTCTTTAGTGACAAAATAACGTCTGGGTGAGCCAGTCCTTGGTCGTCCGAACCCCCAGATGTCCTTCTAAGGGTATGTCATGGCTGAGTTTAAGTAGTACTGCCCTATATTTATGGGGTACCACTACCTGCTTTTTAGGATTCTGCGCAGCCCCACTCCCAACACCCATGTCACCTGTCAGTACACCCTGTTCCAAATTATTATGCAATTTACATTTTTCTAATTTACCTAAATAATTGATGTAAATAACAGTCAGCATAATTCTCATGTTATCAACTATTAAGAGTACAATTCAAATTTTATTGAACAAACCTCCTAATGATAACAGTATTTTTTTTAAAACATAAAAACCTACAATGCACTGTTCCAAATTATTACGCACAGTAAGTTTCAAAACACTTTATAGGTTGTAAAGAACTGAAAATTGTCATTTGTTGTGTTTGCAGCATATTTACTGAAATCAAAAGCTATGTCAATCAAACTTATAACAACATTTTCACTTTTTAAACATTTTAACAGGTCACATTACATTTTAACATAGGACCCCTTATTTGATAACAGCTTCACAAGTCTTGCATCCATTGAACTTGTGAGATTTGGACAGTTTCTGCTTGAATTTGTTTGCAAGATGTCAGAATAGCCTCCCAGAGCTGCTGTTTGGATGTAAACTGCCTCCCACCCTCATAGATCTTTTGCTTGAGGATGCTCCAAAGGTTCTCAATAGGATTGATGTCAGGGGAGGATGGAGGCCACACCATGACTTCCTCTCCTTTATCCCCATAGCAGCCATTGATGCAGAGGTATTCTTTGCAGCATGAGATGGTGCATTGTCATGCATGAAGATGATTTTATTACGGAGAGCATAGTTCTTCCTTCTGTACCAGGGAAGAAAGTGGTCAGTCAGAAACTCCACATACTTCGCAGAGGTCATCTTTACACTTTCAGGGACCCTAAAGGGGCCAACCAGCTCTCTTCCCATGATTCCGGCCCAAAATATGATTCCACCACCGTCTTGCTGACGTCGTAGCCTTGTTGGAACAGGGTGGCCGTCCACCAACCATCCACTACTCCATCCATCTGCACCATCCAGGGTTGCACGGCACTCATCAGTGAACAGGACTGTTTGAAAATTAGTCTTCATGTATTTTTCTGCCCAATGCAGCCGTTTCTGCTTGTGAGCATTGGTTAGTGATGGCGGAATAGAAGGTTTATGCACAGTTGCAAAACTCTGGAGGACTCTACACCTTGATGTCCGTGGGACTCCAGAGGCACTAGCAGCTTCAAATATCTGTTTGCTGCTATGTAATGGTATTTTAGCAGCTGCTCTCTTGATCCGATGCATGGATGGCCAGCCTTTTGCCCAAAGACTATGGGACCTGCAAAGACTTTTTTAAAAAGTGACTTCTATTGGAAAATGTGCCTTCCACATGGGTGGTAACCTTGTGGGGAAACCTGTATAAAAGAGACAATAAACCCTCAGACTGCTGAGTTCCTGTTTTACCCGCAACATAGAGTCTCGTCTCATGTGTGGGGGAAAAGGCTGCATCTACACTGGGGATTGCTATACGCTGTATACTCCCCTGGCTATAATCACTAAGCTCTTTTAAGAGCTTGTTCCTGCTTCACTCTCTGAAGGAAGAGAGAGGTTCACCCACTGGAGCCTGGAGCCTTGTCGTAGGTCCAGGGTGGGTAGGAGACGGCAAGACCCCAACCAAGCTGCGGCGGTTCATGGGGTCTGCAGTGCTTATGGTGTCAAGTGGAGTGCTTGGAGCCCTCGGGAAGCACTACGAGCATCCATCAATGGAGGTAACTAGTCGGGGTGCCAGGTAATCCTTTACAGTTCCATTGTAAGGAAGGGTAAAATTAAGGTGTGGCGGAACCAACCTCGCCACTGAGAACTGGAGAAGCCTGGTTGCTAGCCTCCTGCCCAGTGATTATGGTCCCTGGGAGGTATTGCCCTTTAAGGGACTGAATTGGGGCTTATGGACTGCTACCATAATGTACTGACCCTTTAAGAACTACTTTTGGGCATGGGGATTGTATAATACTGCCCCTAGCCCTTTAAATACTTTGGGGACAGATTGGTACTTTTGTATATGGCACTTCAGACACAGTCGAAGCTGTCGAAGCTGTCGAAGCTGTCGAAGCTGTCGAAGTTACCGAAGTTACCGAAGTTGTCGAAGTCGTCGAAGTGGCCGGTATCGGACAAAGGACCACGTGGCGGCGGCCATTTTAACTTCGAACACCGCCGACCCTTAACATCAACTCCACTTCGACACTTCGACTAAAGTCAAAGTACAGGCACACTTCGAATGGGACTTAGCCGTTTTTATGCCAGGAATTGACCGACCGCACAGCCCAAATCTGTGGAACTGTTTTGGGCAAGAAAATGTGCTTGCAGTCGGTCATAAAAGGACTTCCGTGTAACTTTTGATCCACTGGAGGCATTTGCCTGAATTTTGGAAGTGTTTGTGTTTAAAGTATGCTGAGTCTGAATATGGGATTTGTATGTGAATGTGATGTATGGTTTTGAAGTTACAGATATTGTGTAAAAGTTATGTTTTAAACTGTATAGTAAGTGGATTATCTCTCAGGCTAAGGGGAGGGGATGTGTGGGTTGTACCATATCTCGGATTGGTTATTTTATGCCTCCCCCTGGGTGTGGCCTGTTGTGTGAGATGGAAATACAAGCCAGGCTGGATGAGCCAGTCCAGAGTTCCTGTTTTACCCTCAAAGTGAAGTGTCGTCTCATTATTGGGGGAAGGATTTATTGCATGCTGTTCCAGTTGACTGCTAGGAGTGTAAGCCTATTCGTATGGTTCCTATTCAACGGTCTACAGCATTCATATGCTTGAGAAGATTCATATGTTGAATCGGTTCGGTGATTGTGGTGTCTGCCAGAGTGCTTGGAGTCCTCAGGAAGCGCTAGGAGCATCCATCAACGGAGGTACCAAGTCGGGGTGCCAGGCGATCCGTTACATAAGGCTACAGGTGTCAAATTCTAAATTTACAATGCAAAACCAGATGCTCTGGCTGGTTGAAATCAAAGAAAACGATTTGAAGTCTGACCGGTTTGATGGATGGTTATCCACCAAGATGACGTCAAACGCATCACACACTTCAGTTAACCCATTATACAAAAAGGTAAATGGACCCCCTGACAAGAATTTTCGGTGATGTAATTGCGCCATCTACTGACCAAAATCTTGATGATAGTCTTTAGGAAAGACATGCCCACAGTTCTCTATTGGTTACTATCAACTAGTGACGTATAGATAACTTCTCCTTTAAAAATTAAGGACAAAGGAGAGAGACTCTCAAACTCTCAAATACTCACTCACACTCTCTAGACATACTTTCACTTTGAGGATGAACTCACACCTAACATCTAAGATCTGACATCTGGAGCCAAAGCTGGACACACCTGATTCTTTGTATTTTTTCCAACTAACACAACTTCAGAACTCTGAAAACTTTTCTATTTTCCCCACAATTCTCATCATACTCACATTCACCATTTATGGGATACATATCCAAGCCTGAAAAAGAGAAATTCTACAACATATCTGGTAATTATGCTGGTTTTTATTTAATTTAATTAAAATTAATAGATTTTTACTAATAGCAGGAATATATATCTGGATAAATGTTGGTCAGATTTTAATTATTAGAAATCATAATTTGCTAAGGAATATATGGTTATAAAATTCCATTCCTGCAGGTGGAATAAAGATAACGAAATATTAATGGTAAATTTGCCAAATGTTTGCATACCAAACTTTTATCCCAAGGTATTGACTTGTTCTGAAATTAAGGATAGTGAATATTGATTAGGAAAGTTAAAATTCTGCAATGTAAAATATGGTTAGAATTATTCTTATTGGATGGACAGATGAATGGTCAAATGATCAAGTATGAGAAATATTGTAGTTGTAAAATTGCAATATAATAGGATATCTTGCCTATGAGAATTGTAGCCAGCAGTGAAAGAGTTAATTAATTCAGTGTGATTTGACTGTCAGCCAAAGTTTTTATTGCTTTATGCTGTGCTGCTGTGAGATGTTGTGAGATGCTGTGTTCTGTGTTAAGCTGATTTAAAAGTAGTGTCCTGTCGTAAATCTTGTTGAAAACTGCATTCATGTTGATATAACTGTTGCTATTTAGCTGTCTGTATTTGTGTTAAACCACTGCCATATTGTATACTTATGCTATACCTAAATATTCACTGATATTATCGTGCATGTTACATATTATTATTAGTAGTAGTATTGTCACAATAAATAATATTTTTATAATTAATTTGTGATCAATATGTCCTCTAATGAAACGTACTCCAGGGTCTATTAGAATTAAAATAGTGGGTAATTCTCAGCTTTTAATATTTAATCGGGGAAACAGTGCCAAGATATCAATTTTGATATAATAAAAATAATTGAATAAATGTTTTAGAATTTTTATAAAAATATAATTTTTAATATACCCTGTATAGCAGCCCTTTCTCCCACGCAAACCTCTCTTGGGAAATATATTCTTGGGGGGACGCTGCCTCCTTCCTGTACCCTTCTAACGTGGGGTCTATAGTCTGATCCTGCTAAAAACCCTGGGGGGGTATCCCAGAATGGGGTGGGAATATAGGGTAAGGATGGAATGAGGGGTCTTACCTGCGATTCCTCAGAGTGCGCTGGCTCCCCCCGGCGAGCTTGTGCTTGAGTTGTCACGGGATACGTCTCCTCTGGATCAGGTTGAGCAAGCTGAGAAGACAGACAACCCAGATTATTCCTCGACAACACCTCAGCTGGTAGTTCCTGCATGATGCCCACTTCTAAGCATTTGGCGCCTGTACCCCAGTTGAAGTATACTCGAGCAGTGGGTAGTTTATGAATGGCACCTCTTGCTACTCTGACCGCTACAGTCCTGTTGGTGCGTGCCCTGGCTGGAACTTTATTGGGTTGCACCCGGGAGAGAGAGGCGCCGGTGTCTCTTAGTGCTCAGGCCTCCTGCCCATGCACGGTGACCCACTGTCGATGGTGCCCCCGATTGTCACCTGCTGCTTGTATTGGGTTGACCTCGTGGAGCACCATCCATTGTTCTTCGCTGGGTCCTTGTGTCTCGAACGCCTCTTGGTGATAGCAGTGTGCCGCAGCGCGGGCTGGTTGGGAGGTTGGTCTCTCCCAGCTCCCTTGGTTCCTCTGAGGGCAGTGCATCTTGTAGTGTCATGGTTGTTGGCAGTCGTGACAAAGAGAAGTCGGGCACCTGATAGAGTTGGGTGGGGATACGGGTGTTCCCCTGGCATTCAAATGTCTGAAATATCCTGAAGAAATATAGAGCCAGATAGGAATTAAGGCCATGATAGCCAAACCTAGATAAGGAACAAGGCTAGACTAATAAAAGACAAGCTCTCAAAGAAATAAGGAACCCATCTTGTAATGGATAAAAACATTTTTTAGAAAACCTCCATGAAACCCAGACACGGTCTAGAAATTATAGATCTACACTGAACAAAATTATAAACGCAACACTTTTGTTTTAGCCCCCATTTTTCAGGAGCTGAGGTCAAAGACCTAAGACTTTTTCTATGTACACAAAAGGTCTATTTCTCTCAAATATTGTTCACAAATCTGTCTAAATCTGTGTTAGTGAGCACTTCTCCTTTGCTGAGATACTCCATCTACCTCACAGGTGTTGATTTAGATCAAAGCAAACTTTGATTATTTGTCTACCTACTCCTTTCTAAATTGATTGTGCGCATGTCTTGTAGAAGTAAATCACACCGGACACATTGCAGGTTTATGAAGAACTCCAGAGTGGCCTTTATTGCAGGGGGTACAATTCCCTTTTAAAGCAGAAATACGTCATGTACAGAGTCACAGTTAACATACAGTATACATTCATCAAGTGGTTAACAGTCTAAGGGGTCTTGTCTAAACCCACCCTACTGGGCGTGACCCCAGCATCATCACATGACATTTCTTTGTATCCCAGCCCCATTCCAGCTCCATTTTACTACACGTGGCATGTTTCTATAGAGCTTTTAGTTGCACAAAGGAAGTGGGGGAGGAGTTAGTAAAGGAAGCTGTTCCTTTAACATAGGAATTTGTTACACGAGGCTTGCTCGATGGGAAGGGGGGAGGGTAGCAGTATGGGAGGAATTTGCAGAGGAAATAGTTACTGAGCACACAGAGGGGGGAAGGGAAACTTTTACTCTAGGAGCCAGTTTTACACAGTGAACACAGAATAAATAGGCATTTTATGCATAACAGTGTGGCATATCAAGATGCTGATTAGACAGCATGATTATTGCAAAGGTGTGAATTAGGCTGGCCACAATAAAAGACCACTCTAAAATGTGCAGTTTTATCACACAGCACAATGCTACAGATGTTGCAAGATAGATTTGTGAACAATATTTGTGAGAAATAGGCCTTTTGTGTATTACATAGCTTTTTACATAGTTACATAGCTGAAAAGAGACTTGCGTCCATTAAGTTCAGCCTTCCTCACATTTGTTTTTTGACATTGATTCAAAAGAAGGCAAAAAAAAACCAGTTTGAAGCACTTCCAATTTTGCAGAATGGCAGTCAGATTTATCCTTGGATCCAGCAGCTATTACCCTACATTGAAAGATTATATCCTTGAATATTCTGTTTTTGCAAGTATGCATCTAGTAGCTGTTTGAACATCTGTATGGACTCTGATAAAACCACTTCTTCAGGCAGAGCATTCCACATGCTTATTGTTCTTACAGTAAAAAAACCTTTCCTTTGTCTAAGACAAAATCTTCTTTCTTCCAGTCTAAACGCATGGTCTCGTGTCCTATGTAAAGTCCGGTTTGTGAATAGATTTCCACACAATGGTTTGTATTGGCCCCGAATATATTTGTATAATGTGATCGTATCCCTTCTCAGGCAACGTTTTTCTAAACTAAATAGGTTTAGATTTGTTAACCTTTCTTCATAGCTGATATGTTCCATTCCTTTTATTAATTTTGTAGACCGCCTCTGCACTTTTTCTACTGCCATAATATCCTTCTTTAGAACAGGTGCCCAAAATTGCACAGCATATTCAATATGTGGTCTTACCAGTGATTTATAAAGAAGCGCAATTATATTCTCATCCCAAGAATGAATGCCCTTTTTCATGCATTACAATACTGTAACGGCACCCCCAGGCATAAAGAGGGGTTAAAAGCCGTTTAGTAGATCTTCCCTTCCAGAGACACAGACACAGCTACTGTAGACACCAATACAGCCATCCGGAGAAGCACATGAATGCCGTAAACAGCTGAACCGGAACCATACGAATGCTGTAAACAGCCGAATAGGAAAAACCATATGAATAGGTTTGCACTCCTAGCAGTCAAACTGGAACAGCATACAATAAATCTCCCCAAGAACGAGACAAGCCTCAGTTTTGAGGGTCAAGCAGGAACAGACAGAGCTGTGGGTTTATTGTTCTTATATACACATTAGTACCACCCACAGGGTTTTGGAAAACAACCAATAAACACGTACAATACACTCAGACACTCCCACACAAAATCCTCCCCTCTGCCTGTGATACAATTACTGAACACAATGGGTAATGTAATTATCACAAACAGAGAAATACAGTTTTTCCACATTATTCATAACTTTAAAAGTATGCATCACATTCACATAAAACTTACATTTTCAGAATCAGCATACTCCAAATACAAACATACGTCAAAATACATACAAATTGGTGCAGTGGTTCAAAAGATAGATCGTAGTCATTTGTGACCAAATGAAGCATGGCTTTTCTGCCCAAAACCAGTTCCACACAGTCTTCTATCCTGGAGATAATTGGGAAGTAATCCAATTTCCAATTATCTCCATGGACAGAGGCAAAACTCCATTGAACACATGGCAGCAAAAGACAATAAAATACATAAAAATATATAACTGTGCAGCCATTGCATAAAACAGGTACATTCAACATATCCCCAGATAGCTCACATCTGAGCGCACATTATTACTGAATGGCACTGAGATCACACACATACAGTTCAATTGCCATGGAGCCAAAGTCTTTCCCATAGTCTTTCATTATACGAATGGGCTCCATGGCATAGCTATCTGGGGTATCGCTAAAACAGGGCAAGCACCGAATGACCCGGCTTTCGTGTCTTTGAAGGGGAAAATCAAGCGTTTCAACATGGGGCCATAGTCTAAAGGCAGCAGGCAGGCAACCAGGCTCCTCCAATGCACAGTGGCGAGATTGGTCTAGTCACAAATACCTTACTGGCCTTAGCCACTGCTGATTGACATTGCACATTGTTGCATAGTTTGTTGTCTATAACGATTCACAAGTCCTTTTCGTGTGTTGTTATCCCTAATTCGCATCATTTAAGGGTATACGTTGCTTGTGTATTCTTTACGCCAAAGTGCATAACTTTAAATTTATTTAATATTAAATTTCATCTGCCATTTGAGTGCCCTGTCTATCTAAATCCCTCTGCAGCAAAGTAATATCTTGCTCACATTTTATTATTTTACAGAGTTTTGTGTCATCTGCAAACACTGAAACATGACTTTCAATGCTTTCTTCAAGATCATTTATAAACATGTTAAATAGAAGGGGTCCCAGAACAGACCCCTGAGGGACACCACTTGCCACCTCTGTCCAGCTTGAAAATTTACCATTAATGATAACTCTTTGTACTCTATTTTTAAGCCAATGTTCTACCTAAGAACAAGCATTTTTATCTAGACCGATTTTCTAGAACACTAATGTATTGTGCGGAACTGTATCAAATGCCTTGGCAAAATCCAAGTACATAGTAAAAGTCTTAGATCTTTGAGCTCAGCTCATGAAAAATGGGGGCAAAAACAAAAGTGTTTATAATTTTGTTCAGAGTATTATGTCAACAATGGATGATAATGTCCTTCTCTGAAAATAATTAAAAACCAAATGGATGGCATCATCAAATCAGAACCTTCACAAAGGCATAACTTCCAGAGATCATACTGGAACAAGCAGATACTGTTGGATGAGAACAGTAACACCGTGCTATTAAACAGGGGGAGAATTACACTGAGAATCCTACTATTTTCTGGATGTATTTATTAACCCCTTAAGGACCTCGGACGTATCAGGTATGTCTGACAAAAAACGTTCCTTAAGGACCGCAGACGTACCTGATATGTCCTGGGGTCATTAGAGCTCTGGAAACAATCATGATCACTTCTAGCAGCTCTAATGGTATTGCAGCGAGGTAGAGGGTTAATTTAAAAAAAAAAAAATTATTTAATAATTTTGTTTTACGTTTTTTTTCTATTTAACGGAGTGTTAAATAGAAAAAAAAAATGTAAAACAAAATTACTAAATACATTTAAAAAAAAAAATTAACCCTCTACCCTACCTCTCCCATGTACTTACCGATCACCGCCCCCCCCCGCCAGCGAGCAATCTACTTCTTATGGGGACTCTCTGGGCTGAGACCAGAGAGTCCCCCTCTCCAATTTAGGACCCCCAGGGACCATGTGACCGCTCTAAAAGATCGGTCACATGGCTGCCATAGGTGTCCACAGTGTTGCCAGCAGGGGGACTGCCTGAAATCAACCTGCCCACTGACTAATATCAAATGCACTACTGACCCCCAGGGACGCTACGTAACCATAGTGGGAACCATAGGCCACCTACAATACGCCTTCTGCTCGATCTCTGCACCAACAAAACCAGATGGAAGATTCTGGCAACAATTTGCAACACACTTACAGACATACTCCAACACATGATTGCAACGCGATCAACACACCAGCAATTGATAGATCCTGGCAACCCAACGCCAACTCACAACCCTCTAGAAACAACACTCACTTTGCCCAATTTTTAACCACGCAAACACGCATAGACATATGGCGAGCCCAACACCCCTCCACACGGGACTACACCTTCTATTCACACCCCCACTACTCATACTCCCGCATAGACCACTTCCTAATCTCACCAAGTATACTACCCCAGGTGACCTCAACAGACATAGGCTCGATCTCCTGGTCTGATCACGCAGACATCACGATCAACATATCCCTACCCAACATTAAACGACCATGGACATGGAGACTCCTACATGACAAACTAATAAAGGACTCCTTCGCCAAAGCCATAACAGACTACTTCAAATTAAATACAGCCACGGCACCGTACCCAATGGCCCTATGGGCCGCACACAAAACGGTCATCAGAGGCACTCTCATTAGCTTGTCCACAACACACAAAAAACAAAAAATCCAACATATAACGGAAACACTAACCGAACTACGAAAACTAGAAACTAAACACAAAAACAACCCAACAACAACACTAGCCGAACTAAACGCCACCAGAAACCTACTCAAACGACTCACACAAGCAGACACAACTAAAGCCCTTATGTGGCTCAAACAGAAATATTACGAAAAAGGAAACAAAGCTGACTCCATGCTAGCCAGACGGCTTAAGCAATGCATCAAAGCCAAAAAAACTATCCTCCATACGCACAAAATAAGGCACGCTCGGTAACTTCCCAGAACGCATAGGCAACATATTCCAACGCTACTTTTGAAACCTATATAACCACTCCCCACAAATCCTAAGGGATCCCACAACCCACCAAAACCACATCGACCGTTTCCTAGAACGCGTCACACTCCCAACACTAGGTCGAGAAGCTAGACAAGCGATAGCTGCCGAAACCACGGTAAAGGGAAATGGCAATCGCGCTGGGATCCTGCAAACCCAACAAAAGCCCAGGACCGGACGGATACACAGCCCTCTATTACAAGGAGTTCAGCCCCCTACTACTCAAACATCTCTGCGCAGGGAACACACCTACTTACTGATATGACTATGGCAAATATCTGCCTGATCCCAAAGCCCAATAAAGATCACACGGAACCCGAACACTATAGGCCCATCTCGCTCCTAAATGTGGACCTAAAAATCATGAGTGATATAAAGGGCAACAGACTCAACCCCTATTTGGGGAGTTTAATCCACCCCGACCAGGTAGGCTTTATTCCCCACAGACAAGCCTCAGATAACACACGCAGAAACAGATATCACAACACCGCCAAATCCCTACAACCATAATATCGCTAGACGCCAAAAAAGCTTTCGACCGTCTATAGTGGCCCTTCCTCTATCGCACCTTGGATCGAGTGGGATTCCCAACGGAATTCCTCTCCTTCCTCCAGGCAACCTACCACTAACCCAAAAGGAGCTCTCTTACTCCCTAACATCACACCACCCAGGTTCCCTATCACCAATGGCATGTGACAAGGATGCCCCCTCTCACCCCATCTGTTCGCACTCTCCCTAGAACCACTATTACAAGCAATACGCACCGACCAAAAAATCAAAGGAGTAACCGTAAGAGATGAAATGTATAAAGTGTCAGCCTATGCTGACGATATTCTCCTCACACTCACTAACCCTGAACGATCAATAGAATCCCTCCTATCCCTCATCCAAGACTACGCCCAGGCAGCAGGATACAAATTGAACTTAGATAAATCTGAAATTATACCAATCCAGCTCAAAGAACCCTACCTAGAACATCTAAAACACAAATACCCATTCCGAATCTGCCCCTCGGCCATTACATACCTAGGAATACAGCTACCAGCAAATTTGACCTCCCTGTACGAGAAGAACTACACTCCACTCCTATGTAAAACACACAACGACCTAAACCACTGGGCAACACTGGGGGTCTCATGGTTGGGCCGCATACGTCTATTAAAATGAGTCTCCTACCCCGACTCCTATACCTCTTCCAAACACTCCCTATCCTGTTTCATAAAGCAGACATGAAAGCATTACAAACAGCCGTAGACAAGTTCATATGGAACGGACACAAACCCAGAGTCAATAGACACACCCTTTACGTCCCCAAAAAACACGGCGGACTAGGGCTCCCGAACTTCTCCCACTACCATAAAGCAGCTCACCTAGCCCAAATACAACAATGGCACTCTCCACCACAAACCAAACAATGGGTCGACCTAGAACACACATTATTCGGTTGGGACCACACATCCCTATACCTCTGGGTTCCCAAACCACACCGATTTCTACCACCACAGACGACCCCCGCCATAACACACTCCCTAGACCTATGGGGCAAACTACGAGACAATTTGAACTCTCATCATTCCTGTAAAGGATTTCCATATACTTACCTGTGTGCCTTCGGTTATATCCTCTCCCTGCTGTTTAAATGCTTTTAACGGTTAGTTTTTACTATGTGTTTGAGAAATGTATTCGTTCTACCGAACGGAGACCACCCTGGGTAGCAATCAGAATTTGGAACGTTGAAAAAAACGCAACTTAATTGAGTGTTCCTAGGTGGCCGCCATTCTGTATACGAACACGTGGCGAGAACAAAGAATGGCGGCCATCTTAAATCTCCCGAACGCGGTCAGCGGGACTTACGCATGAATTGCCTGAAACTGTTTTTGGCATGGCAACCACGTGAACGTCCGGTCATTATGGAAGTCCCGGCTGAATACCTTCCCTTCAACTAATCAAACCGGCATTCGGGAGTTTGAATCTACCTAACAAGGGGAGCATTTTCATATTACAAGCTGCAACATTCGTATGGTAGATTTCGTGTAATTAGGCGCGAACGGAGACCGGCTCTTGCTGCTGATTTCATGGAACTCTAAATCGGATACCACCACATGGCGAGCCGGTCAAACTTCCACACGATGCGACACGGAAACTACCGAACGGATTTTCGTGAGATTTGGATATGTGACTCCCAATATCCTCAGCTACCCAATTGTTATAATTGTATTTTATGCAGAAAGTACTTTTCTAAAAATGTAAAAAAAAAATTCTGGCAAGCAGATAATTGAGTTTAGTATGTTGCTGAAACTCAATTATCTAGTCTGGCCCAGAGGAGGAGTCTGCTATTGTATAAATTGAATGCCTGTTGCTTCCAGTAAATCAGTCTTGTTCCAGCATTAAGCTTTTGCTCATGTGTGGATTATTTGGCGATACCAGCGATATATATATTCCTGTGGATTATTGGGAATATTCTACTATTGGGAAAAAGGGAATATTGGACGGTGATACAGATTAGTACCGTCACAATTCCTATCGCCCATGACCCCGATATGGAGTAACAAACTATTACCCCCAGGCCTTACTCCAGCACACTTCGCACGCTTCGAACAACGAGACATAGTGAGACTAAGCCACCTATACCGAGACAACGCCGTCATTAACTACACAGACATTGAAGATTTGGACTCCCTAACAACCTTCGACCACTTTAGATACATACAAATACGCAGCTTCGCGTCGACCCCGATCATAAAACAAGCGGGCACAGCGCCACTCAACAGGTTCGAACTTGATTGCATGACCCACCCGAATAGGAAAGGACAGATTTCCGACCTCTACACAACCCTCGCAACCCATTCACCCAAGTATCACTCACATACATCACAGCCTGGGAAAAAGACCTGGGTCCCCCTGAGGACTCCACCGATTGGGCGGCCACAGCCTCAATATCGGCATGTGTGGCACATACAATACCTCACGCCCCAGAGACTAGCTATAATCCACAGAGCCACCTCAAACCTCTGCTGGAAACAATGCCGGGTAACAGGCACGTTCCTCCACTGCTGGTGGACATGCCCCAAAATAAAACTCCTATGGTTGAGCGTCACAACACTAATATCCAAACTGTTAAACAAACCTTACCCACTGGACCCATGGACCCTCTTACTCTCCAAACACCTTGAGTCCATCACCAGAGCAGAGAACAAATTGAGCGCACGCATAGCCCTAGCAACACGCAGGGCGATTGCAGAGGTCTGGTCCACGACCCGCACCCCAACCCAACCCATCATCTCCAAAAAGATACAAGAAAGCATGCAAATGGACAGACTTACATCATACCTACATGACACTCCCAAGCAGTTCCATAAAATTTGGGACCCCTGGCTAGAAGGAGACACCACTATGGTTGGTACACTGGTAGGTCCCTACCACCATGGTAGGTCCCTGTTCATCAACCTTTCGGTAGTTTGAGTATCGGTAGATGTGGCACGAACGTGAATGCCCTGAGGCTGTCAATTAGGTTGCGGTTAACCGCAGGCCGCAACTCTCTGGGGGATCAATTAGAGACACACTACACTCATAGGGTGGTCGGCCGTTCGGTTATTAGAAAGGTGACCGGGGTTAAGTGACGGCACATGCCAGGGACCGGGTGGTCCGTTGTTCGTATAACGAATGAGTATCAGGCAACCAGTTCGGGAGTTGGGCACACAATTATAGTACCGAAGCAAAACATAGGAATGAACAATGTTATAACTTGTCTGTAGCGATTTTGTAACAACATTGAAATAAATAAAGAGTTTCAAAAAAATTAAAAATTAAAAATGGACCAGTGTGTGGTATCGTTTGAAGCAGTCCCCAATGCAGAGTCCAGGCTGTCCAGGGCAATCAGGATAGTGATATACAATATATTTTCTCTGACCCCTCTTAAACAGACTCTGCATCTTTTTTGGGGATTCTGCTTTGCCGCAGTAGGGGGAATTTTAAAAATAAAATGTGTAGCCCCAACTCTGCTCTCTCCCATCACTGCCCGGGGAGAAGGTGCATCACGGTACAAAATCCCCGAAAGTACACATTAGTACACATTCAAGTGAAATTAAAGAAACACATAGAACATATATTCCCAAGGAGTTCAAGTTTTTTTTTTTTTTAAACCATAGTACATTTGCACAATGTTTAAGAAACAGGGTGATGACGCCATTATTCCCGGATGGGAAGATGAGCCATATGCATTGATTGCCAGCGAATGGGCTCGTTCAACTGGTAAATGTGACTATGAATGTGAGAAAAGTGAAATGCCTACTAACCTTGTTTGTCTGAAAGATATTCCAAAAGATAGGTGGCAGAAAAGAGGTTGGGTACTGCATATAGACAGGCACACAAGGATAAATGTCAGATAGAAAAAGAAAAGCATTTGTATGAAATGTTGTTGCAAAAAATCTGTGATGAAGGTAACTAGGGCCAAGGGAAAGGTTGGAACTCATAAGATTAGCAAGAGGAAGATGCAGGTGTGTTTAGCACAAGTAGGACCCGATAGGGATCCTGAAACTTGTGATGGCAACATCTGGAGCTCAGATGAGAAGTCTGAAGGGGTAAATACTTTGCCTGTGGTCAGAAGAAAGTTGCAGTACACTGACCTGGGGCAAGCTAGCAGGACCTCTATGAAAGACTATACACAGCAAGAGATGGCTGATATCCTTTCAACCTTCAGACAGCGGTCAAAGGAACTGCTGGATGAGTGGGATTTCAGCTGAAACAGGGGCAGGCGGCATTAATCTTGATGCCATAGACTCACCAAAGTTGGCTACTATCTCAGAGGATGAGAATGTCAGGAGGATGTTGTTAAACGGGCCTCCCACAATAGATGGGAATCCTGCTTCATTCACTCTTTTGGAGCTTGTCCAGATAGGGTTAAAATTGCCGTATCCATTTGTCAATGACTGGACAGATAATGACATGGTACGGGCTGACAGATGCAGTAAGGAAACTGAAACAGGAGATGGTCAGACAGGCTATCCAGAATTCACAACAACTGGATAGACTGATGGAAATGCCTGTGGCAGTTCTAATGAGAAATAAGATCATAAAAACTGCCCCTCCAGCATATAAGCAGGTGATAATGACACTGCTTATAAATCAAACCGGAAACACATTGCAATTGGTTACTGAAGCCATTATGCAATTAGGAGACTCGGCACCCAAGAACCCTGGTGAGGGAGGCTTCCCAAGACCAGGTTCATCAGCATTCAAACCATCTGGGACACCAAAGGATGGAAATACTGAAAACAGGGTAAGTAGAAATGTTCCTGGCTCTCCTCAGAGAGGGTGTAAGTAAAGAGGCTATTGATGGGAAAGATACTCCCAATCTCTAGAGATTATACAAGAAAATAGACTTCATAAGAAATGAGTCAAGGTAAATAACCTTGGGGATGGCCAGATAAAGTACCATCCTTTCCCCAGGCGAAGGAACCACCAAAGGGATTTATCTCCCACCCTTTGCTTTTCATGTGCTTGATAATCTCTTCAAGAATCTGCTGACACTGTTCTTCACTCTTTCCCTGAATCATAATGTCATCTATATAATGGGATACCATTACCATTATATAGATGACATTATGATTCAGGGAAAGATTGAAGAACAGTGTCAGCAGATTCTTGAAGACATTATCAAGCACATGAAAAGCAAAGGGTGGGAGATAAATCCCAGTAAAATACAGGGAACCGCTCAGAAAGTGAAATTCTTGGGAATACAGTGGCACAAAGGCCACAGAGAAATCCTTCCAAAAGCTAAGCAAAAAGTGCTAGAGTTTCAAACTCCCAAAAGCAAGACACAAGCTCAAAGCTTTATACGTCTCTTTGGTTTTTGGAGACAACACATACCACACATGAGTCAGCTACTCTCCCCTTTGTACAAAGTAACCAGGAAAAAACATGATTTTGATTGGAGAGAAGAGCAGCAGAATGCATTTGAGGGAGCTAAACAGGCTATCCAACAAGCCCTTGATCTGTGGCCCATACAAGATGGAGACATAGACTTAAAATGTATCAGTAAATCAGCAATGGGCTAATCGGAGCCTTTGGCAGAAACAAGGAAGGACTAAGGTTCCTCTTGGTTTCTGGACAAGGAAGTTACTCAAAGCAGGAGAGAGGTACACACCCTTTGAGAGACAGCTCTTGGCCTGTTATTGGTCCTTGGTACAGTGTTCTTATGCCCAGAGATACCTATCATGCAATAGGTACTTATTTACCCCAAGACACATAGGATAGGTCATGCACAAGAGTCCAGTATCGAGGGTGTGGCTTGCCCGCCGAGAGAGATGGCAGCTTAGGCCCAGAGCTTTGCGCCCCGATCGATCCAAAAAGCTTAGCAAACTACCATTTACCCCTGGTAACACGCTCACAGACCTCCCCACAGACATGGGATGGCACAGGGTATGTTATGCCACATACAAGAAAACCGGCAAAAAATCGAAGGAGGGGACCCCGTCAGTCGTGGACATGCTGACAACGCAAAGGCCGCATGCGGCCAAAGAATGGGGCGGCCCTGAGCGCACAGACTCTCCATACCTCACAGACGCCGGGGATCAAGATCACCTACCACAACTGGCAACGAACAGAGAGATCCTACAATCCCTGGCAGAGGTGAAACACTTCCTGGCAGCGGAGATCGAAAGATCCACAAGGGAAGTCAAAGCAGAGATACAATCACGCACGGAGGCCCTGGAATGGAGGATGGACCACGTGGTAGCAGCCCACAACGAAGCCGCCACGGCGACTAACAACCTGATCACTAGAGTGGCAGAACTGGAAGCCAAAGTGGAAGATGCCTCAAACAGGTCACGGAGGAATAATCTCAGAATAAAGGGATTAACCGAAAAAGTTAAAGACGCAGATTTACAGAAAGTGCTCACAAGAATATTCCGCGCTCACCTGCCTGAAATACCCAACCACCTATGGATCATAGATAGGGCCCATAGAGTGCTCAGAGCAAGGGGCCCCCTGGACGGACCGCCACGAGATGTGATCATGCGATGGCACTATTTTGCCACAAAAGAAGCTATTATAAAAAGCACCAGAAATCACACATACACACATGATGGTATACCGGTGTATATATATCAAGACATTGCACTGACTACAGTAGTGAGGAGAAGAGACTGGAAGCCTATAGCTGACTTGGTGAGGGCCAAGGTATTAAAATTTGCATGGGGCCATCTGTCACGGCAAGGGTGCATAATTAATTATTACACTATGGAATATTATCCTTTAATGTAATTTGTGTAGTAAATGGCACAAATTACAGAGATGCTATTGCTGAGGTCAACAGGGGTTATATCTTTTGAAGCTGGGACCCCCACAGAGGTCAGACGACAGAAGGGGTAGTATGAATGGCATAGGAATGTGAAAAGGATTTTACTATATGTATGTGAAGTAATCAAGGCTCTGCAAGGTGTGAGGTTCTACACTTGGAAAAAGTCTGAATGTCTCTTCATCCATTTGGCATGTACCTTGATAGTTCAATCCTTTGATATGGCAATGGGATTAGTTTCATGAAGATCCTTGTGTTCCAGTATCTTATCCAAGAGAAACATTAATACTTACGCACAGTTTAATAATTAAGCCTTATTTTTTATTATATTTGGAATGGGACAAGCCCAATCTCTTAATTAAGCCTAAACATGAGTTGCACAACTTAAACCGTGTGGAAGGAATTGTGATGTCCGTCCTATTGGATCGTGGGCGGGGCGTGCAACATGTCTATGGAATGGGAAAATAATACCAAATTCATAGAGGCAATTATTATTTCTGTGGCAAGTACAGTAGAGGAGATAAAACAAAAGTTTATATTTGGCTTGTTGTTTTCTGGAACAAAGGAGGTGGTCACTTAGTATCTCTATAAGTGCGCCTTAACTCCATCTCTGGGTGAGGCGTGGTAATTCACAAGGTATATCTCTAATGATCCTGAAGAGTGCTAGTGTACTTGCTTGGGGCCAAGATCTAATTTTCAGTGAGTCACCATCTTTCCTTGCCAGAGACCCCCTGGACAGAAGTTGTACTTTGAAAACCGAAGTGAGTAATTAGGACTTCTGTATTTTATCCTTTTTGTTTTTATCTGTTGTTGGTGTAAATAATTTGTTTATCATATATTGTTATATGCACTGTGACTGTTTTTTGCTCATAATAAACGTTCATTTATTAAGTTCTGCCTTTGTCTGGTTAAGAATCACGTTACCTGAAGAGACTAGTTAGTACTTTTGCAATTCCTTAAGTATTGTATTACGTAATATTTGGTGGATTTTATTATTGATTTACCTGAAGGACCAAGGCACCCCATTTATAAATTGTCTTGGTGGTGGCAGCGTTAAAATAGTAATAGTTATATTATTATGTTTAAGTGTGGGTGGTGTTAAAAGGGGGATTTTGTCATTATTTCCGGTCTAGTGCTGACAAATAGTGAACTTTAACCCTTTCACCACCACAACTACATCATGCACACTCTTGGAGTAGGGTGCGTTCGTGACACCACCCATTTAAAATGCTGGTATTCAACGGCCCACGGCCAGCGGTGCTGTTACCCTCCGCAGACCCCAGATCCTTCCTAAGGGATATTGGCATCAATGTAACAGCCGACTTCCGACTCCCCGACAGGGGCACCCGGGCAGTGGGTCAACTACCCAGAGAGGGAGCGACGAACAACAAAGACACTCCCTGAGGAACCAAACAGTCACTCCCCCCACAAAGCACTAGACAGCTGAAGAAGACAGACTGGCTCACATAAAATGAAAAAGGGGAAGAATTATCAAACAAAACTAAAATTAAAAACGACACAAAAAAGAGGAAAACACAAAAAAAGGAAAAAATGGAAAACACAGACTACAAGAAAAAAGACATCGGGACATGAACGAGGACCAAACACACAAAAATGGACATACAAATTGCCAAGACAAAGTAACCAACCTGCACACTGCTGCTACTGACAAACCTATAACATTTGTCCTTTACTGACACAAAACTGTCAACCCCTGCCTGCACGACAAGACACGCAAGTGTATACCTCCCCCCCAACCCTCCATCCCTGCTCATGCTGGCTTTTGAAAATGCTGTCGGGAGGTAATGGGTGGCGGAGGCTGCAAAGCAAACGGGTTCACAGGGGGACCTTACTAGGGGAATCACCACCCGGGAAGTGATCGTTCCTACCCCATCTCTTCTTCCTCCCCCACCGACATGCCAGACGGGTGACACGAAAGCAGAATGCCACGGAGGGAGAGGACCGAAATGATCCACTAACTGCCACCTGCCCTCCCCCCAACCTGGACACAAGTAAACGACCCAATACCACCTGGACCAGACACGGCCTATCACAAAAAGAGTAAATCCCAGACAGACGACGGGGCTGGGCCCTGGGGGACCTGACAGACCTCCCTGTTCATAAGAGCCCTAATGTCAGTAAATATATTACTGAATGTGCTATAGTATATAGTACCAAAAAGTTTTTAATTTTGCAATGTTTATGTTAATGTTTATGTTATTGTTGACAACACGGACATGTGACCTCCAACAGGTCGAAAACTGTTTCACTGAAACTGTGATGTAAGGGATAAATGTACATAACCCGGTCTCTCGGATTGGCGACGGGGCGCTCAGCGGCTTGATATCCACTCCGCGCACTAGTACTCACTAGCAGAGGGGATAGCCACCCCCCGACAGACTTGGCATACATAAGACCGGGTCTTGTTTAACACCGACCCTACCGGGAAGGGGACTAAAACCCCCACCCCTGCCACACCCTTACTGGCACCCACCACACACACCTCCCCCTCCCACCTACCACCCTCCCCCAACTCCGTTACACCAAAGGGGACGCGCGGCGGGCCAGACCAGACACCGACATAGGCGGACGACAGACGAACGGACCGACCGACCAGAGACAGATAATATGGCTACACTTATACTCACCTCCCTGAATGTCAACGGCTTAAAAACCCCAAATAAGAGACGTCTACTAATGAGAGAAATAAAACATCAAAATAAAGACATAGCCTTCGTACAGGAGTCACACATCCTGCGCTCAGCCCGGATCAGTTAACAGACCACTTATACACCAGATCATATTCCTCAAGGGCACCAATGAAGAAAAATGGGGTAGATATACTGATACACAAACGATGCCCGTTCATAACCCACACTTTACCAGACAGACAACATTGGCAGGTACATCATCCTCACAGACACTATACATAATACCACATACCACTTGATAAACCTACATGCGCCCAACTAACCTGACCCGGAATTCTGGGAACAGCTACACATCATAATGCAAGTGCTGTCATTTGGCGTAATAATACTGGGCGGCGAATTCAATTCAACACCTTGCCAGCAAGAGACCACAGTACACCACGCGGGGGGAGCCAGGACAAATTACTAGCCAAATTCATTCAAAAAACGAAACTGCTAGACCCCTGGAGACTACAACACCCTGGACAAAGAGACTGCACATTCTACTCGGCGGCCCATTCTACGTACTCCCGAATTGACCTAGGGGGAGATCCCATGGATCCAGTCCGCACGAATAAACCTCATAACGTGGTCAGACCACGCTGACGTAGAACTTATACTAAGATTAGAGGTGACGAAACAACTTCAGGATGAACTGACGGACTGCTTCGCCATGAACGACACACCGGACGTGTCTCAGTCAACGATATGGGCTGCCCACAAGGCGGTCATTAGGGGGACCCTCATTAAAATAGAAACCAGATGCAAGAGACTGAGAGTGGAAGCCCTTTTCGAGCTCCAAAAGGCGCTGAGTGTCAGGGGTCCGCGGGCGGCTAGTAGGGGAGGCTGCTCGCAACTCGCAGCACTCACCCTCAGTCCATCGCCGCCCGCGGTCTCCCCTCCTCCTACCTGTCGGCGAGCGGTGTCTCCTCTCCGCCGCTCGCCGCTCGCATCCGTCACGCCTCCCAGCGGCAGCATGTATAACGCTCCACGCTGGAAGGTCGTTGATTTATGCAAACGCCAGGGTCACATGAGTGACCCGGCGTTAAAGCAACAGTACCACAATCACAGTGGGAGGCTTAGATATCTCCCACGTGTGATTGTTAATTCTGATTGGAAGTTATCCAATCAGAATTTAACCTAGGGTATTTATACTCACCTTTCCTGTTCCTCCCTGCCCTGTTGTGGTCTTTGCTGTATAGTATTGATTCTGAACTTGTGATTTCTGGTTACGTACTCTCTGGCTTGTTAATCTGACTTTGTGACTTTCTCCTACCCTTTGACCTCGGCTTGTTTATCGTTATCCTGTTTTCTGGTTCCCCTGACTTGGCTTGTCTCCTGACTATTCTGTGTGTGCTTAGCCCGGCCACTCTAAGGTCCGGTACGGCACCTTTTCTCTGTGTGTGTGTGTCTGTTAGCGTGTTGGGTTCCCGGAATGGTGACATTACAACAGGGCCATTATGGAACCTGCTGACATTCCACAGCTCCTAGTTAATCAGGAGGCTAGAATGGATGGTTTAGACCATCGTATGGATCAGTTTGCCCAGGCTTTACAAACCATACTGGCCTGTACTGCCCACTTGCAACCTGCCGTTCAAGAAGTTGTTGCTGCTGGGCCAGAACCCAGTCCTGATCCGGTAACCGCTCCTGCTCACGTGGTTCACATGACGCCACCTCAGCGCTATAGCGGTGATCCAGCATCGTGCCGTGGTTTCCTCAACCAAATTGATATTCATTTGGTGATGAATCCGCGCTCATACCCCACTGACAGAGCCAAAATTCCTTTTCTGATCAACCATTTGTCAGGAAAAGCTCTAGCATGGGCCAACCCCATGTGGGAAAACACGTCCCCAATGTCCTTTGCAGACTTTCTAACAGCTTTCAAACGTACGTTGCTTCTGCTGGCAAAGCTCTGCTCAGGATCAGGGCAGTAGATCAGTAGCGGATTATACCATTGAATTCCGCACTCTGGCAGCTGAAGTGGTTTGGAATAACGACTCTCTCGTAACAGCTTTTCAGGAGGGTTTGGCCGCTTACATATTAGACGAAATAGCATACAGGGAATTGCCTATTCTTCTGGATGATCTAATAGATTATATCATTCTAATTGACAACCGTATAAGAGAGAGGCGTAGTCAAAGAAGAATGAATACACAGGGGTTACCTGCTTTACCCAGTACTGCACTACTAGCGTTACCTCCCCCTACTCAACCACCTCCCGAACCCATGCAATTAGGTGCTGTAGGCTTATCTGAAGCTGAAAGAACATACCGCAGAAGGGAGGGCTTGTGCCTTTATTGTGGTAAGAGGGGGCATCTCCGAAGTAACTGTCCTAGTTTGCAGGGAAACTACAGCACCTAAGGCCTAGAGAGGGGTCGGCCTCGGGTGTTATGTTTTTTTTCCCTCATGTGTCCATCTCCAGACCATTCATTACGGTTACTCTTTTGGTCAATCAAACCACGATTACAACTAAAGCCTTGATCGATTCAGGTGCTGCAGATAACTTTATCGATGAGAACTTTGCTAAAACCTTGGCCGTTGAGGCCATAGATGGTAGACCACTTGAGAAACCCCTGGTGACCCATGAGACCCAAGAAATGGTTATGGCCGTGGGTGCCTTACACAAAGAAAGGATAACCTTCCATATAATTGACTCCCCTACAGCTTCCATCATACTGGGCTTCCCCTGGTTAGTTAAGCATAACCCCGTACTTGATTGGGGTTGTTTGGATATACTCTCCTGGGGGGTATCCTGTCAACAAGACTGTATGGTCCGTTTACGTCCCGTTTGTTTACTCAACGTGCCTACAGCTAAACCACTTTCTGTTTCTGTCCCCCCTGTCTATGCAGACCTCGCATTGGTCTTTGAAAAAAGGGAGGCTGATAGACTACCCCCACATCGGGATTATGATTGTGCTATAAACCTGTTACCTGGAACGATGCCTCCTAGGGGCAAGGTCTACCCGCTTTCTGAGAAAGAAAACCAGGTCATAGAGGAGTACATACAGGAATCCTTACATAAAAACGTTTTATCAGAAGGTCCTCCTCTCCGGCTGGTGCTGGTTTCTTTTTTGTTGCCAAGAAAGAGGGCGATTTAAGGCCATGTATAGACTATAGAGGCCTGAATAATATAACAGTTAAAAATGCTTATCCTATCCCTCTCATTACTGAGTTGTTTGACCGTGTCAAAGGTTCTAGATTTTTTACCAAACTAGACCTCAGGGGGGCTTATAACTTGGTTCGTATAAAAGAAAACGATGAATGGAAGACAGCGTTCAATACACACTGTGGGCATTACGAGTATCTAGTTATGCCTTTCGGACTGTGTAATGCTCCTGCTGTCTTTCAGGACCTCATAAATGATGTCCTTAGAGATTTACTACATGTCTGTGCCGTGGTCTATCTCGATGATATACTTGTGTTTTCTCCTGATCTGGAGTCTCATCATGCCCATGTGAGGAAGGTACTTAAGAGATTGCTACAAAATGGTCTTTATTGTAAATTGGAGAAATGTTTATTCGACCAAAAATCAGTACAATTCCTAGGGTACATCATTTCTGAACAGGGGTTCAGCATGGATCCTTCAAAATTAGAAGCCATGTTGTCTTGGCCTCTTCCTCAAGGCCTTAAAGCTATACAGCGATTTATAGGCTTTGCCAATTATTATCGCAGGTTTATTAAAAACTTTTCATCAGTCATTTCTCCTGTCACTAAACTGACTAAAAAGGGTTTGCACCCCAGGGTTTGGACTCCTGAAGCCATTAAAGCCTTTGAGACTCTCAAAAAGGCATTTGCCACTGCCCCTGTGCTACACCATCCCGATCCTTCCCTTCCCTTTGTAATGGAAGTAGACGCTTCAGAATCAGGTGTGGGAGCTGTATTATCACAAAGACTATCCTATAACGAACCCCTCCATCCCTGTTGTTACTTTTCTAAAAAATTATCTGATTCGGAGAAAAATTACGACGTCGGGAACAGGGAACTATTAGCTATTGTGATGGCTTTTAAAGAGTGGAGATACTTATTAGAAGGAGCCAGACACGAAATCCTGGTTATAACTGATCATAAGAATCTCTCCTATATAGCTGATGCTAAAAGATTGTCCTCTCGTCAAGCCAGATGGTCCTTATTTCTTTCACGCTTTCAGTTCATTATCACATATAGGCCTGGGTACCGTAATGTCAAGGCTGATGCTATCTCCCGACAATACGAACCTTTGGAGTCTATTGCCCCCGCTCCTGAACCCATTGTACCAACGTCTAAGATAATAGCCGCTACCCGTTTGGTTATTTCGTCCCTTTTCCTGGATGGTATCAAGGCATACCAAACCCAGGGGTTACCAAAACATACAAGGGTCTCCTTCAACAATTCTGGTGGCCTTCACTTAAGCAAGACATAGTGGATTATGTGCAGGCTTGTCGTGTTTGTGCACAGTGTAAGTCCCCTACTGTTAAACCCCCGGGTCTCCTGATGCCTCTGTCCGTACCCAAGAAACCATGGACCCACCTATCCATGGACTTTATTGTTGATCTTCCTTCATCCGATGGAATGACAGTAATTTTGACTGTGACTGATAGGTTCTCTAAGATGGCACACTTTATTCCACTCAAAAAACTTCCTTCTGCGGTTCAGTTGGCTCGGGTGTTTGCCAATGAGGTTTTCCGCTTGAATGGTATACCACAGGATATCGTATCCGACAGGGGTCCTCAGTTTGTCTCTCGGTTTTGGAGGAGCTTTTGTGCTGAGATGGGGATCTCCTTGTCATTTACCTCCTCCTATCATCCACAATCCAATGGAGCTGCCGAACGGGCGAATCAGTCTGTGGAGTTGTATTTACGCTGCTTCACGAATGCACACCAGGACAACTGGTCTCACCTCCTTCCCTGGGCTGAATTTGCCAGAAACACGTATTTTCTCTGACAAGGGAATACCCGCTTTGGACGAGCACCTAACCTCCTTACGGAAGATGTGGGATCAGGTCCATGCTACTCTTTCTCAAGTGGCTGTTGCTCAGAAGAGATTTGCTGATCGCCGTAGAGGTGCTGCTCCTTCTTATGTTCCGGGTGATAGGGTTTGGTTGTCCTCTAAGAATCTCCGCCTCAGAGTCCCCTCGATGAAATTCGCACCCAGGTTCCTACAAGGTATTGCGTAGGGTCAATCCTGTGGCCTACTCCCTGGCCTTACCTCCTTCCATGCGTATTCCTAACACCTTTCACACCTCCCTTTTGAAGCCCCTGCTCTGTAATCGATTCTCTGGTCCTCTCAGGCGCCGGATTCCCTCCGCGCAGTCTCTAGTGACGTGTACGATGTGGCTGCCCTGCTTGATTCTCGTTTTTCTCGGGGTCGCTTGCAGTATCTGGTTGACTGGAAGGGATACGGCCCTGAGGAGCGGTCCTGGGTTTCTGCCTCTGACGTGACCGCGCCCTCTTTGGTCCGCTCCTTTCTTGCGCGGTTTCCTTTGACGCCTTCAGCTTCCCGCCCGTTGGGCGGTCCTCGAGGGGGGGTTATGTCAGGGGTCCGCGGGCGGCTAGTAGGGGAGGCTGCTCGCAACTCGCAGCACTCACCCTCAGTCCCTCGCCGCCCGCGGTCTCCCCTCCTCCTACCTGTCGGCGAGCGGTGTCTCCTCTCCGCCGCTCGCCGCTCGCATCCGTCACGCCTCCCAGCGGCAGCATGTATAACGCTGCACGCTGGAAGGTCGTTGATTTATGCAAACGCGTTAAAGCAACAGTACCACAATCACAGTGGGAGGCTTAGATATCTCCCACATGTGATTGTTAATTCTGATTGGAAGTTATCCAATCAGAATTTAACCTAGGGTATTTATACTCACCTTTCCTGTTCCTCCCTGCCCTGTTGTGGTCTTTGCTGTATAGTATTGATTCTGAACTTGTGATTTCTGGTTACGTACTCTCTGGCTTGTTAATCTGACTTTGTGACTTTCTCCTACCCTTTGACCTCGGCTTGTTTATCGTTATCCTGTTTTCTGGTTCCCCTGACTCGGCTTGTCTCCTGACTATTCTGTGTGTGCTTAGCCCGGCCACTCTAAGGTCCGGGACGGCACCTTTTCTGTGTGTGTGTGTGTCTGTTAGCGTGTTGGGTTCCCGGAATCGTGACACTGAGAAGGGCAGAAGCCAAACATAAACACCCACGACACAGGGGCTCCAGGAACTCAGGGAACTGCGCCATAAAATATGGAACACAGCGATAAAAGAATTGGGCAGGGACTTAATCCATAAAAAACGCCTCTACTACGAATGATCAAATAAAATACTAGCCCTACTAGCCAGGGCACTGAACCCCAAACCGAAATTCCACATCATAACGGCGATCCGGGACACGAGAGGGCGGGTAACCCATAACCCTACAGAGATTAATTGGATCTTTAAAGAGCTCTTCTCCAAGATACACAACTACTCCCCGGAGCTTAACAGCGGCAACAAGGTCTATGTCCAAGCGGTCAGTGACTTTGTTGTCAAAACCAACCTGCCAACGTCGAACCCCGAGGCCCTGCTGACCTTGGGAGCACCCATAGAAGAAGAGGAGGTAGATAAGGCGATCACTGCCCTTAGGAGAAACAAAGCCCCGAGCCAGATGGCTTCGGCGGCGCCTACTATAGAATCATACGGGAAACACTGATCCCCCGTCTAGTGAAAGTGTATGCAGAATGGATGGAAGGTAGGCACTCAAACTCGAAAACACTCACAGGCGATATCACACTCATTCCCAAACCGGGGAAAGACCCAACGGAAGCAGTAAATTACCGACCCATCTCACTAATCAATTACGACGTGAAGGTGTTCGCGATAATACTGGCGACGCGGCCTAAACCCCTTCTGACAACCCTAGTCCATGCAGATCAGGTTGGCCTTGTGCCAATGAGACAGCTGTATGAGAACACGAGAAGAGGTGCGGATGTCATATGGTGGGCAATGAAGGCACGGACGCCCCCAGCATCCAGTCATTATGCCGGGACATACAAAAAATGGCAGGAAAAAACTATCTCCTGGATAGGCAGGCTCCACGCCATTAAAATGACGCTGCTTCCCCGCCTGCTCTTTTTATTCCAGGCACTACCTGTCAAAGTAACCAAACAAGACCTAAAGTCACTACAAAGAACCATAGATAAATTCATCTGGGCACAAAAACTACACCGAATAGCCAGACAGGTACTATAACGCCCGAAAGCCAGGGGCGGACTGGGACTCCCAAACCTGCTACCTGGCAGCACAGTTAACCCAGGTTGTAGCATGGCATTTCCAGGTGGGCTCCCATTGGTGGGTAGACCTAGAATCACACCTAATGAGCACTGACCTACCACAATTTTGGATCTGGGTGCTCAAATAGGATAGGCCGCCTCTTCGTACCACCTGTCCAGCGATACTTAATTCAATACGAATATGGGACCTGACAGCCACTAAGCATGCCCTAAAACACGCACCATCACCACTGACCCCGTACCTACGCAATGGAGCATTCGAGCACGGGCTGAGTGCACGAGACTTCCGGGGTATAGAGAACACGGGGATACAGAGATACGTCCACATGTACGACAATGGAACCTGAAGCGGATTGTATTAAGTCTGTCCTGTAATATTCATATATGACTGCATTCGTTTTATTGTATCTGTGTGTATATGCAAAAGATGTGTAATTTTGTATGTGGGTTCAGTAGTCTCATACGAATGGAAATGCCGAGCCATCAGGACACCCCAGTGAGAAGTGTGCGCCTCATTAAGCGTTCACACTTCTCACAAACCGCAGCTTAATTGGTAACTGTTAAGTGCCTGGGTGGCCGCCGGGCACCACGCGCGGTGGCTATCTTACGCATAAAGATCTCAGCGGTGTTTGGTCGTCGAGTGTCTGGAACTCAAATCGGACACTCAAACAACCGAACACCGCTGAGACCTCCAGAGTTCTGTAACTACCGAACGGAGGGACCAGGCAACCCCCCGTTCGGTAGAAACAAAGTGCCGAACAAGGGAAATACAATGCATGTAGTATTAAGTGTGGATGGCAAGGATTACTATACATTTTAACTGCCGAACGGAGACCGACCGCAGGGCCCAAACACATGGAACCTTTTTCGGATACCACCTTGTGTGCGGTCGGTCAAACTTCACCCTCCACCTAACTCCCAAACCCCTGGTCCGATCTGGGTGAATTTTGGATATATTATTTACCCAGATCAGGGCTACCTGGCGGTACCCCTAGAATTATGCTACCTACTGGTTTAGGGGTACATCCAGGTTTTGGGGAAATGTGTGTTACAGTTAAGGGGATTATGAGTCACATTGAGGGGAGGAGATGTGTTGGAGTTAACTGTAACTGTATTGGTTAATGTCCTAATGTTTGTAAATCCCTCCCTTGCATGGGAGAAACTCTTAAAAGGAGACTGTGGGAATAAACGTTGGATTATTTTGCCTGCTGGAATTACTACTCTATGGATCTATAATACTTGTTACTGAGCCTCACTGGGATCTTAAGTGGAGAATAGCTGTGGAATATCAGCTCTCCGCTACATTGGTTGGCAGCGCTGGGATCCAGACTCACAGAGGAACAAGAATTAATGGAGATTGATTACTCCACTTTAAAACGATCCACACTAAAAGATCTTCTGGAAGCAAGAGGTATTCCAGCCCGCAACAAAACAAAGGCAACACTTATCGCTGAAGTAATGGCAGAATACCGAACAGAGGATGATTCGGTTGCTGAACAAAGAAATGAGACAGACAGAACAGAACAAGAAGAATTCCAAAGGCAACTCCAATTCAGACTGTCATTTTATGGGGAAAATCCACCAACGGAAATTATCTCCAAAACAATGACAGAAGTTCAAGAATTTGTAATGCGGCAAAGGAGGCCACAAACACCAGAAAGAAACCCAGCAGTGTCTATGGTGCAAGAGGGTAAGCCAAAAATCCCATACCAGGCATTTAAAATGTATGTAGAAGCAGAGGAAGACATAGATGCCTTCCTCCAAGACTTTGAGAGACTGTGTGCATTACATAAAATACAGAGGGAAGATTGGGTACCCATCTTAGCAGGACAGTTATAAAGGAGGGCGGCTGAAGCCTACCGTACCATACCAGACGCAGAAATCAGAGATTATAGCCGTGTAAAAGAGGTTATCTTAGCCCGGTATGCTATGACCCCAGAAGCATACCGCAGGCGCTTCAGAGACTTAAAGAAGGCAGAAAAAGACTTGTATGCAGAATAGGCTTGCCGTTTACAAAGGGCAGCCCTCGGATGGGTACAGGCAAATCAGGCCCGGTCCATGGAGGACCTATTACAAATGCTGCTACTAGAACAGTTTTATGATGGGATCTCCGCAGATCTACAGGAGTGTGAGACCGTAACCTCAAATCTCTCACCGAAGCAGCTAAAAAGGCGGATGACTATATGGATGCCCGCCGGCAGCACAAGGTAGTGAGTGTTAAACCCGCTATACGAGCTCTAGGAGGGAACTCTTTCTCCACTAACACTCACCCCCCACCGAGACAACTGCCCCCACCAGCACCTGCAGCAGCTCAACCGAGGTCTCGCCCAACCACTTCTGTGCAATGCCACCGGTGCCAGAAGTGGGAACACTACCAGCGAGAATGCCCGCAGTCTAGAGACCGCTCCACCTGGATCCGACCAGGGCCACCACCACCACCCCCGAGAGCAGCAGCACACCATTACCAGGACGAGACACCCATCACATATGGCTCTGCAGTTCCAGTTACTTCTGTGTAACAGTGGGAGGTATTGCATGAAGCCAACCCACTGCAGGCACAGGTGGATAATTGGCAGCACCACAGGCAAACCATTTATCTGGAAGGAAAACCTATGCAGGGGCTCCGAGATTCGGGAGCCACTATCACCTAGGTCCAAAGCCACTTGGTCTCTGACAAGGCTAAAACGAATAAGACTGTGGCTGTCAGGGTTGCTGGGGGAGCCGTGTATCGGCTAAATACAGCAAGGGTTCATTTGCATTAGGTTGCGGGGTTAGGGACTGTGGAAGTGGGGTTGATGCCGCAATTGCCCGCTGAGGTGATACTGGGAAATTACCTGGGCAAACCTACGTCTGCATTTGAGCCCCAAACCACAACCACTGAGGAAGCACATCCAGTGGTCACCAGGCAACAGGCCCGCACCCAGGACTACAACACACTGCCGGAGGTCCAGGTAAGAGATCCTTCCCCTCCCCTAGACTGTGTCCCTTGGGCCCCTCCTGACGAATTTGCGGCAGAGGTGATCACTGACCCTACCCTACAGGTATATAGAGACAAAGTCACCTCTGACCAACCTGGGGCGGAGGGGGAAAGATTTGTATGGGATAAGGAGTTGTTATACAGGGAGTCAGATAAGCAGGTAGTTGGGTCAGACCCTGTTAAGACACCTTTTGTCTTAATAAGTAAGTCACTGTTTAGTCTACCTTCCCCTCTCACCGTATCAAGTCCTTGTTCGTATACTGTATAATCCACGAACCATAACCAGGGGAAGTAGTAATCTCTCGAGTAACGATATCCACCAAACGGCATAAGTTCCCAATAATAGTCCTTGAGTGTAAATAAGAATCCCCCCAATAACGAGACTGAAGCTCCGTGTTGAGGGTCAAAACAAGATCTGAGGACTGGAACATCCAGCCTGCTTTTTATTAGGAAAAGGCACACACAGGGCACTCCCAGGGGGAGGATGAAAATAACCAATTATACACAGGGTAACACCCCCACCTCTCCTCCCCTCAGATAATCACATAACACAATTAAACTGTACAATAATTCACCCCAGTTATGGATGTACCCCAAAACCAGGGGGTACACCCTTGAGTCCAGCACCGCTTGAAAGGTCTTGGTTAGGGGAACACTCTGTCCAAATCTTAGCCCATTCGGTTAAGGGGTTCGGGAGTTATGGACGATTGAAGTTTTGACCGACTGCACGGATTTTCTAGCCGAAAAGAGTTCCACAAGTTTCGGCCCTGCAGTCGGTCTCCGTTCGCCGGTTAAAATCACACAAAATGGGGGGGGCGTGTCTGGCTTCCGGTGTGAGCAGCCGCATGGAGTAGGAGCTCCGGCGTTAAACCGTCCTGAAAGCTACAATTCAAGCTACCCAAAGCGATAACTCAACAGATTACCTTACCTTATCATAGCAGAACTTCGGAGTAAGAAATATGTCTTATCCCAAGCAGCCGAGAACTCGAGAATCGGCCAAAATAAAGAAAAAAGACCGCCAAGTACTTACCCAAGATGGCGGCGTCGAGACAGAAACTATGTCGGACGGAGCTTCCGATCAAGAATCCATCTCTTCCAAATATACAGACTCTCCAGTGACGGAGAAGAGCCTCCATAAAATGCTGCAAGAGCTGAGAGCTACCATAAAAGCTGATTTCCAGCGTATTGACAAAGAATTGCGGAAAGAAATCACAAGCCTGGGCGACCGGACTAGCCACCTGGAGAATAAAACAGGAGACCTATGCAACGCCCATAACGAAGTTGTGGACAAGCTCCAATCACTATCAGATGAAAATGAAGCACTAAAACTGAAGCTGGCTGACCTGGAGGACAGATCCAGGCGGCAAAATATAAGATTCCGGGGTATTCCCGACGACATTTCCCACGATGCTCTCCCAGCGTATGTTCTTTCTATTTGCAAGGCCTTGGTCCCGAAATTACCAGACTCTGCTTGGGCCTATGATCGTATGCATAGACTCCCTCGACCGTCTCGTCTACCTCCTGAATCGCCCAGAGACGTGATAGTAAAATGTCATTACTATGTACACAAAGAATCCCTATTGTCAGCAGCGAGGAAAACGGCGAACCTTCCAGACCCACACTCTGCAATTGCTTTATTTGCGGACTTGTCTGCTGCCACCATGGCGAAGCGCAGAGAATTTATTACCATTACAAAAACTTTGCGGAACAACAATGTGAATTATAAATGGGGTTACCCTACAAAGTTGATCGTCTGGAGACAGGGATCAACCCGTGTTTTCAGCGACCCTAAAGAAGGTATGAAGACTCTCTCCGAATGGGGACTATGGCGACCAACAGGAGAAAATCAAGTGGCATCCGGGGAGAGATCTCCGAAGAAAATCCAAAATGAGTGGCACATGGCAGGAGCCCGAACCACAGCGAAATGAACTTTTACAGCTATCATGCACCACATATTTCGAGCAATATTGGTATAGTATTCCATTGTATGCTCCATAGAGGTCCCTATATTGTATGTGTACACCCACCTGGTAACTTAGTGCATATACCACGGCTAAGTCTTGCTATAGGACCATAGAAATAAGAGTAAAAGCGAATGTCAGCATTTTACACCCTGTCAATATGGTTACAACTTCCACCATTTATTTAGTTCTTGGTCGGAAATATTAATCACTTTGCAGGCCTTGGGTCTGAAGTTACCATCATGGGCTGTGTCACACGATATTGTCCCCTTAGAAGGCGTGCAGACGCTTCAGTCGACCCGCACCCTTGGCCATGCAGAAGGTTCAACTTTAAACACAATGTTCATGCTTTATTTATACTGTTTATTCTTTTACTGCCGTGATTAATGTAACATTGGCCCTTTCAAGGTGCTTTATATGTGCACAGGTCGCACTACGACTCACGTGCTATAATAGTAGGCTCCGTCTGATATCCAGACTTCCATTTTAAATTTTAATGTTTAGCTTCCGTTTAAACTTTTGACCTAGATTTAAAGCTAAGCTCGGTTATAAAACCACCCTGACCAATACAACCTAACGATTATAACGACTCCGAACTAAGACCAAAATTAACTTGTTACTATATACTGCAGTTGGACCCAGGTATATTTGTTGTGGCTACCAACCGTACTTTATTCGAATCACTTGTTATGTTGATGTTTAATAGTGATGTTTCCTAACATGAGCAGGGCGCGGCATACCCGCCATGTTACTACCCGTTAGGAAAACACGTTCTCTCTTTTTCTGCTTTTGAGTTATATACCACCAGGGCGGTAGGAGCTCCACGTTCCCACGTTCCCACCAACTTTTCAGGTCACCTCTTGAGTGCATCTTTCGGTGCACTCAATATGACCCTCTCTCATCTCCTTCTGAAGGGAGATAATTGTATATACTTTTGTTTGCTGTTCCCCTTTATTTTTCCCCTCTCTCCCCTTCCCCCCGCAATTTCCACACTCCTATACATGCTACCAATGGCAGATGCACTCATCATTATTGGCTTGCGAAGGAGGCACAAGCGCATCCCGATCATTTCGCAAGGCGGTTCATCTGTAAAACAAACATCCACTCAAATTACAGTTCAATTTTCTCATTTGCCCATCGGACGTTTCGGTCTTGTCATTAGCACTTTCTCTATACTGTTGTTGTTATGACTCGTAATACAATGAAGATTATGTCCCTCAACGTTAAAGGGCTTAATAGCCCAAACAAGCGGCGGCAGGTGTTACGAGACATGCATGCCTCTAATGCTGCAATCGTTTGCTTACAGGAAACTCACCTCCAAAAAAAAGGCCCGCCTAGGCTATACTCGCCACGTTACCCAACTGGGTTTCACGCACATGCACCAAACAAAACCAAGGGAGTTGCCATATTCTTCCACTCAGACTGGGCTTTCTCACTGTACAAGCAATATGTAGACCCAGCGGGTAGATTACTAATTTTAGTGGGTGAAATGAACGGAATAAAAGCTACAGTAGTATCCCTATATGCACCTAACGAAGCTCAATATCCTTTCTTAAAAAAAGCCTTTAATAAAATCTCCAAGCTTAAACAAGGACATTTAATAATTTGTGGTGACTTCAATTGCACCTTAGACCCCCAGTTGGACACCCAACGCACGCATAAAAAACCCCCCACTAAGGCATCTATACAGAATGGCAAACTATTTACCCACCTTCTACACACATCTGATTTATATGATGCCTGGAGAAATTTATATCCTACGGGCAGAGATTACTCCTATTTCTCACACGTCCACACAACTTACTCGCGTATAGACCTTTGTATTATAGACAAATCTACTCTACCATCTACTCTAGTCAGCCAAACCATAGGCCAGCGCACCTGGTCCGACCATGCCCCAATAGAAACCACCATCGAGGTCCCGTACCCCGCCAAGGGTCGGGGAAAGTGGAGGTTAAACGAATCACTTTTAGACTGTCCGAATAACCTTAAAACAATTGCTGCTGAATTAGACCACTATTTTCAGACTAACTCTACCGAACACACCTCCGTTGAAACACAATGGCTTGCCCATAAAGCAGTCATTAGGGGTGCATTTATAAAACTGGGCTCAAAAAACAAAAAACGCATCCAAAACTCCATGATTAAACTTACCCAACAGCTGGAAACATTGGAAAATTCCAATAAAACTTCCCCCTCCAAGTCCATATCCAAACAAATAGCTAAAATACAAGAGGCCATTCATCATCTACATGCAGACGAATATATTAACCATGCTCGAAAATTGAAACAACATTTCTACCATATGGGTAATAAAGCCGGCAAATTGTTGGCGCGCCAATTAAAATCTAAGTACATCCAGACTAAAATTCCCTATATTACATCCAAAGACGGAGTGAAATTGTTTAATCCTAACGATATTGTTAACGAACTATCTCACTACTACGAAGACCTCTACAATCTGGGTAAACACACTGACACGCACACACCCACTATAGAAGAAATTAAGCATTTCTTAACAAACATAACTCTCCCGCATGTCACATCGCAGCAAAACGAGTTGCTGAGCACACCGTTCACGACCGAAGAGGTTGAAACGGCTATCCGCTCCCTCCCCAAACATAAAGCCCCTGGCCCTGACGGCCTCTCCAATTATTATTACATCAAAATGGCATCACATCTGTCCCCTCACATTACAAACATGTTCAATGCAGTCCAAAAATCTGGGTCTTTCCCGCAAGAAATGCTGGAGGCATTCATCATAACTCTACCCAAACCAAACAAACCCCCTACGATCTGCAGTAACCTTCGGCCGATTTCACTCCTAAATGCTGATGTTAAATTATATGCCAAGATCATCGCTAACAGATTGAAACCTTTACTGCCCAATCTAGTCTCAGAAGAACAGGCAGGTTTCGTCCCAGGTAAACAGGTGGGAGATAACACCAGGTATTGCGTAGATATATTAGAATGGGCCATGAAGAAAAAAGTACAAGGCGTTTTTATGGCATTAGACGCTGAAAAAGCGTTCGATCGCCTAAATTGGTCATACATGGAAAGTACGCTATTGGCATTTCAATTCTCCAGCCCCTTCATTAATAGCATTAAAGCCCTATATTCAGCGCCCTCTGCCAAGGTGTTCAACACTGGTTTTCTTTCTCGTAGTTTTCCTATAACTAATGGGACTAGGCAAGGCTGCCCCCTTTCTCCCCACATTTTTATCCTATGCCTGGAAACACTGATCAGAGCGATCAAACAAGATCCCTTAATACCTGGCATACTCACGCCAGCAGGTGAAAAGAAGGCTGCACTTTTCGCAGATGATATCATGTTATTTCTTACCGAACCGTCTCTTTCAATTCCGCATGTTGTAAACAAATTGCTAGAGTATGGCAAAATATCGTACTATAAGAACAATATAGTTAAAACACAAATTCTTCCCTTTAACCTGGATACACAGCTGTTACACACACTTCAAGCCCAATATTCATTCGAATGGCGCAAAACTTCTATCTCCTACCTAGGTGTCAAAATAGCTCGAACAACGAAACAAACTATCCTAGAAAATCACGAAGTGGTACTAGCAAAAATCTCAAAACAAATTGCATCATGGGATGGGGCAAATGCCTCCTGGATAGGCAGAATTAACTCCCTAAAAATGATGGCTTTACCGCATATCCTATATTTATTCAGAACATTGCCTATAGCCCTTCCTAATGCCCTGCTAAAACGTTTTCAAATGACCTTAAATGCTCATGTATGGAAAAAAAAGCCCCCAAGGGTATCCTTCCGTTCCCTGTGGTACCCCATTAAAAAAGGTGGCCTTCAAATTCCTAACGTTAAAAACTACTATATAGCGTCTGCTCTGGCTCAAGGTATAGATATAATGACACTCAAGTCGACACCTGTGTGGCTAGATCTGGAAGTTAAATGTGGTACCTCACTCCCCCTGAGTTATAACTTATGGTCAATGACACATCCAACATCACCAACCATGCTGTCTACTACAACTTTTTTATTGAAATCATGGAGGTCTTGGAGCTCATTGCTGGGGCCCTGCACGGAGCTACTCTTCGCGGCTCCCTTGCAGGCGCTCACGGCTATCTCCCCGGACTTGCCACTATCACGTTGGATCTCCAGCGGTATTTCACATGTGTCTTCTTTATATACAAAGACAGGTTTAATGCCATTTCCTACCTTACAAAAACTCTTCCAGCTGCCACCAAAAGACCTTTTTGTGTACTTACGTTTGAAACATATTCTGCAATCCAGATCCATCGAATACATTAACCCACGAGAGTGGAGTAGGCTAGGGCACTTGTGCTTCTTGGCCCGCCAAAGCACACCCTCTGTAAGATCCTTATCCTTTTGCTACTCGTCCCTATCATCCAATCCAGACGAGAACAAATTGCCATACATGGTCCGATGGGAACGAGACCTAGGTGAAATATTTCCCCTATCCACTTGGGAAACCGCTATCACATACACTAAAAAATCTTCACAATGTGTTACTCACTGGGAAGCCTATTTCAAAATATTAATGAGGTGGTATTTGACTCCTTCCAGGTTAGGATTAATTTATCCAGGCTCAACCCCTAACTGTTGGAGTTGTGCTGATCCCAATGGTACGTTGAAACATATATTTTGGGATTGTACAGCTCTACACACGTTTTGGGACTCAATACGACTTTTGATCAAATCAGTTAGTGGTCACAACATTCCACTCAAACCAGCCAATTATATGCTCCATTTACTACCTGATTTAGGCGACATCTCATCAAGAGCAGCGGTATTAAACATTTTGGTAGCAGCAAAAATTAGCATAGCCACTCATTGGAAAAGTGTAAAATGTCCCATAGTTCAGGAGGTAATAACCAAAGTCAACTCCATTTATGTCTTTGAAAAAAAGTGGGCAATGGGAAAAAACCTGGATTCCTTTAATGCAATGTGGTATAACTGGGAAGCCATTGGTAATCCGTACTCGTTTACGGACATCACTTAATTTACGGACTTAACTTAATTTCTGGTATTAGAGTGTTATTTCATTTTATTCACCAGAGGTACAAAGGTTGTATGATGCAGGCTGTACCCCTGCATAGTAAAAAAGGTTTTGTAAATTTCTATGTTTAACAGTTGCCTTACATGATTACTGTGATGTTTCACTCACTCCTTAATCCTACAAGGGTTCCCTATCCCTTATATAAATCGGCTCCACACATAAAATTCAAGCCAGTATCTTGACACTCTTACCTGATTGAGAACCACTTGCAGATCTTCTTTAACGTGAGCCATAAAAGAGCAAGGTATAATGTATAATGCTAATCTATTGATGTCGAAATATGCTACTGTACTGTCATGGCGGAAATGTGATCGATTATATGATTGCTTATATGTCTCTTTCCCACCCTTATCTGTACATCTGTAAATCTGTGATTTGAGAACAATGTGCTTCACTGTGTGTATTTTGCTACATTTATTACCCCCCTCCCCCCCCTTTTTACCTTTCTGTATCCCCCCCCTATTAGTATTTTTGTATGAAAAATTCTTCAATAAAAATCATACATTGAAAAAAAAAAAAAAAATCACACAAAATCCTTATCATCCACAACTGTCTCCGAGTTCGCTGGATTCCCCATAGCTGATTACAAGTAACTACCGAATGGCTCGTCGTTCGGTTGTTCCAACACGAACTTCTGGGTGTATGGAGGTCTCAGCGGTGTTCGCCTGTTTGGGTATCCGTTTTTAGTTCCACGCGTTCACAGGCAAACACCGCTGTTCGTACACAAGATGGCCGCGAACACGTGCAACAGTCCCAAAATGGCGGCCACCCATATGTTAGACAGGGAGTTCGTGCGAAACGAGGCGAACGGCTGGAAAACAGGCTGGAACGGTAAAACATACTTTATAACATCCCAAATCAGTCCTTTAGACGGATGGCCTAAAATAGCCGAATCCACAAGAGTACTAGACAGACGGATGGTTCCGTCACACGGCTCCCCCCTTGTGGAACACTCCGGCAGACCCGGCTTGACCCTGTGGCGGGTCAACTTGGGGATGTCCGGACTTACGAGGTGGTGGATATGTCGGTCTGTTGTGATAAGCCATCCGCATTTCCGTTCAGCTTACCGGGTCTGTAGCTAATAGTAAAATTGTACGGTTGTAATGCCAAGCTCCATCTCAGCAGTCTCCCATTGTCGCCTGAGACCCGGTTAAGCCAAACGAGGGGGTTATGGTCTGTTACAAGGGAAAATTCTTGCCCATACAAGTAGGGACTTAACTTTTTCAATGCCCAGACTAGGGCTAAACATTCTTTTTCAACTGCCGCATAACTCACTTCTCGGGGTAGTAATTTTCGGCTGAGGTATGCGACAGGATGCTCTCCTCCATCTTCCCCAACTTGGCTTAACACAGCCCCCAGTCCATACATGGAAGCATCTGTGTGAACGAGAAAGCGTTTGTTAGGGACTGGGGCAGCCAAGATAGGGGCATTCACGAGAGCTGCTTCAGTGCCTGGAACGCAGCTTCACAAGCCGGGGACCACAGGACCTGCTTAGGCAAATTCTTTTTCGTCAGATCTGTCAGGGGCTTAGCAATAGAGCTGTAGTCAGGAACGAAACGTCGGTAGTACCCCGCTGTCCCTAAGAAGGCCAATACCTGGGTCTTAGTAGTGGGTGTGGGCCAGTTAGCCACCGCTTCTACTTTGGCGGGCTCTGGTCTCTGGTTCCCACATCCCACTCGGTGACCCAGGTACTGTACCTCTGCCATACCTACATGGCACTTTTCTGGCTTCAATGTCAGGCCAGCGGCCCGGATCTTATCCAGCACTACCCCTATGTGTACCAGGTGTTCCTCCCAGGACCCACTATAGATCGCTATGTCGTCCAAGTATGCACAGGCAAATTCTTGGAAGCCATCCAGGAGTCTATCCACCATCCGTTGGAAAGTAGCCGGGGCATTCTTCATCCCAAAAGGCATGACCCTAAATTGGTACAGGCCGAATGGGGTGACGAAGGCCGACTTGGGGATAGCATCCTCGGCCAGGGGAATCTGCCAATAGCCCTTACATAGGTCTATGGTGGTCAGATAACGTCCCCTGGCAATACGATCCAATAATTCGTCTACCCGGGGCATCGGGTAGGCGTCAGTGGTAGTCCGCTCGTTGAGTCGCCTGTAGTCCACACAGAACCGGGTGGTCCCATCTTTCTTCGGTACTAGGACTACAGGCGAAGGGTTCGATGACCCCAAGCTGGGTCATCTCCTGTATCTCCTTCCGCATTCCATCTCGGACTGCTTCAGGGATACGGTAGGGCGGCTGTCGTAAGGGGGTCTGTCCGGGGGTCTCTACCTTGTGTATAGCGAGGTGGGTGTAACCTGGCTCCTGGGAAAAAGTTGCTTGCTTCTCCCATAACAACTGTTTCGCTTGGATCTTTTCTGTGGGGTTTAACCTGTCTCCTAACTGTACGAGGGAGGTGAGGTCAGTCTGGGGGTCCCTTTCTAATAGATCAGGGAGAGACAAATTCTCCGGGTCATCTGCAGCTGGGGCACATACAGCTGCAATGTTCTCAGGTCGTTCTTGATACTCTTTCAGCATGTTCACATGAAAGGATCTCTGGACCCTTTCGTCGGAACAGCTGGCTATCAAATAGGTAGTATCGCAGATCTGCGCCACTATCCTGTACGGGCCTTGCCAAGAGGCTTGCATCTTGTTGGCCTTCACAGGTTTGAGCACTAATACTTTTTGCCCCACCTGGAAGGCTCGCTGTCGGGCACCCTGATCGTACCACCTCTTCTGTTTCCCCTGGGCCGCCTGGAGATTCTCCCTTACCATCAGGGACAGTTTCTCCATGCGGTCCCGAAGTTCCAGAACATATGGTACTATGGGGGTCCCTTCTTGCTCGGTCTCCCCTTCCCAGTGTCCCCGGATGAGATCTAGGGGTCCGCGGACCCGTCTCCCATACAGTAACTCAAAAGGGGAGAACCCAGTAGATTCTTGGGGCACCTCCCGGTATGAAAACAGAAGGTGCGGCAAGAATCTCTCCCAGTCCCTGCAAGTGTCCGTAAAGGTCCTCAGCATCTGCTTGAGGGTACCGTTAAAACGCTTGCAGAGACCGTTAGTCTGTGGATGGTAAGGCGAGCTAAGCAAGGGTTTAATGCCACATACTTTCCACAGCTGCTGGGTGAGCACCGCAGTAAATTGGGTTCCCTGGTCGGAGAGGATCTCTTTAGGGAACCCAACCCGGGTAAAAATCCTCACCAGGGCATCAGCAACTGTCTCTGCCTCTATGTTCGACAGCGCTACTGCCTCTGGATAGCGAGTGGCATAGTCCACTACAGTAAGAATATACTTCTTGCCTGATGGACTAGCCCTGGCCAGTGGACCCACAATGTCAACAGCTATGCGGGAAAAGGGCTCCCCTATAATAGGCATCGCTGATAGTTTAGCCTTAGGGTGGTCCCCCCGTTTTCCTACCCGTTGACATGTGTCACAAGTACTGCAATATATCCGTACAGCCTGGTTGAAGTTGGGCCAAAAGAAATTCTGGGAGATCCTATAGGCTGTGCGACGTGACCCTAGATGTCCTGCTAAAGGGACATCGTGCCCTATCCGCAGAAGCTCCTGCCGGTATTTCGCGGGTACCACCAGCTGGTGGTTCTGCGGAGGGGCTATCTTTTTCTGGGAAGGTTTCGGGATTCTGTATAGCCTGTCCCCCACCCACTTATACCGCTCTCCGTCTATCCCTTCTTCTCCAGCGTCTGCTCTGTCCCTGTACTTTTGTAAGGTAGGATCTGCCCGGGTTTCCCTCCCAAACTCCTCTGGGGAATCCCAACGTAAGGGGGTCTGAGCTAAGGTGTCAGTCGGGGAAAAGGGTCTTACCTGGGCCTCCTCGGCAGGTGGGCTGGTTCCAGAGGCACGGGTCTGAGAGCGAGTAGTCACTGGGTTAACGTCCAAGGGACCCATTGGAGCATAGGCCGAAACCAAAGGGGCCAAATCATTACCAAGAAGCACATCAGCGGGCAAGTCTTTCATAACCCCAACATCCACGTGTCTAGCGCCCACTCCCCAGTCCAGGTGAACACGGGCAACAGGTAACCGGAATACGGCTCCCCCTGCTACCCTCACGGCCACTGTGTCTCCGGTGTGCTGGTGTTCTGAGACCAAGTTCTTTTGGAGCAGTGTCATGGTGGCTCCTGTGTCTCTAAGTCCATTTACCACTCGGCCATTTAGTTTCACAGTCTGCCGGTGTTGCTGGCGATTGTCCTGATGGGCGGCTTGCACCGGGTCGGCTTCGTGCAAGATACCCCAGAATTCCTCCTGTTCTACACAGTGAGCAGCAGGCTGTGGTGGTCGCTGATTCGGGTTGGCTGCTCTCCTCCAGGACTGAGCTTGGTTAGCTTGGTTCAGCGGACACTCCGGGCGCTTGTGTCCCAACTGTTTGCACAGAAAGCACCGGATGGGTTGGGAATAATCCCGGGCATTAAATTTGGATGGCTGTACATAATTATTGGACGGTGGTACTACTGGGCTGCGATGCACTGGGGGTTGGTAGGTTGTTGGAAACGGAGGGGCTGCTGGTCGGTATTCCACTCTGGTCGGAACTTTAACCACGGTACTGTCCAGTTTGCGAGCATCAGTATATTCGTCTGCCAACCGGGCCGCCTCGGGTAGGGTAGAGGGTTTTCTATCTCTGACCCACTCCCGAACCCCGGTAGGCAATTTCTCGAAACAGTGTTCCAGTAAGAATACCTGTAGTACCTCTTCCCCCGATACTGCTTGGCATCCTGCCATCCAGTGGGTTGCAGTACGGTGAACTCTGCAGGCCCATTCCACATACGAATCGCCACTTTGTTTGTTGGTTTCCCTGAAGCGCCGTCTGTAAACTTCTGGGGTCACCGCATACCTGGCTAGAAGCGCATCCTTCACTGCCCGGTAGCTGGTGATCTCCTCCTCTGGGATGGCCCGAAATGCATCACTAGCCCGGCCGGATAATTTCCCAGAGAGGATGGTGACCCATTGGTCTGTGGGTACCTGATGGAGAGCACACTGCCTCTCAAAATCGGCCAGGAACCCATCGATCTCTCCTTCATTTTCAATAAAGTTTTTGAATGCAGCAAATGGTACCTTTTTCCTTCCGGAATCGTTATTGGGTACCTCTGCTGCTGCAGCTCCTCTTCCTTGGAGCGCTTGGTGTGCTGCTACTGCAGCTTGCACACGTTCCACAATGTCTGCTGAGGGGTTGGGGCCAAAGTGTGCCAGCCTTATTTGTACTGCCCGGTTAAATTGTATCTCCTCGGGTGTTAAATCCAAACTGCTGGGCACATTAGCGTTCTCCGTTCCCTGTGTTGCATCCATTTCCCTTAGCAAAGCAATAATTTCTCGTTTCTTTAAATTGCTTGCTGATCGACCTCGGCGTTCTATTATGTCCTTAAGAGTAGCACGTCTTAACTGTTCATACTGCATTTCTTTCCTTCTGTGTTGTGGGATTCATCCCGTCGCTTGCCACCAATTGTTAAGACACCTTTTGTCTTAATAAGTAAGTCACTGTTTAGTCTACCTTCCCCTCTCACCGTATCAAGTCCTTGTTCGTATACTGTATAATCCACGAACCATAACCAGGGGAAGTAGTAATCTCTCGAGTAACGATATCCACCAAATGGCATAAGTTCCCAATAATAGTCCTTGAGTGTAAATAAGAATCCCCCCAATAACGAGACTGAAGCTCCGTGTTGAGGGTCAAAACAAGATCTGAGGACTGGAACATCCAGCCTGCTTTTTATTAGGAAAAGGCACACACAGGGCACTCCCAGGGGGAGGATGAAAATAACCAATTATACACAGGGTAACACCCCCACCTCTCCTCCCCTCAGATAATCACATAACACAATTAAACTGTACAATAATTCACCCCAGTTATGGATGTACCCCAAAACCAGGGGGTACACCCTTGAGTCCAGCACCGCTTGAAAGGTCTTGGTTAGGGGAACACTCTGTCCAAATCTTAGCCCATTCGGTTAAGGGGTTCGGGAGTTATGGACGATTGAAGTTTTGACCGACTGCACGGATTTTCTAGCCGAAAAGAGTTCCACAAGTTTCGGCCCTGCAGTCGGTCTCCGTTCGCCGGTTAAAATCACACAAAATCCTTATCATCCACAACTGTCTCCGAGTTCGCTGGATTCCCCATAGCTGATTACAAGTAACTACCGAATGGCTCGTCGTTCGGTTGTTCCAACACGAACTTCTGGGTGTATGGAGGTCTCAGCGGTGTTCGCCTGTTTGGGTATCCGTTTTTAGTTCCACGCGTTCACAGGCAAACACCGCTGTTCGTACACAAGATGGCCGCGAACACGTGCAACAGTCCCAAAATGGCGGCCACCCATATGTTAGACAGGGAGTTCGTGCGAAACGAGGCGAACGGCTGGAAAACAGGCTGGAACGGTAAAACATACTTTATAACATCCCAAATCAGTCCTTTAGACGGATGGCCTAAAATAGCCGAATCCACAAGAGTACTAGACAGACGGATGGTTCCGTCACAGACCCGATTATTTTTAGGCAGTTGGTCGTACCACAGAGGTCTCGAACTGAGTTACTTTGGATAGCCCGCGATATCCCGCTATTAGGACACTTGGGGGTCAGTGGTACCAGATATCGGCTGACCCAAAGTTTCTTTTGGCCAGGAATTAGCCAGGACGTACGCAAATATTGTAACACCTGCAATACGTGTCAGAGAGTAGGTAAGAGAGGGGACCGACGGAAAGCCAGGTTACACCCACTACCTGTCATTGAGGAACCCTTCCACAGAATAGCAGTGGATATCATAGGCCCCCTCTGGAAGCCTAGCCCATCTGGCAAAAGGTATATATTAACAGTAGTAGATTACGCCACCCGCTACCTGGAGGCAGTGGCTTTGACTAACATTCACGCAGAGACCATGGCCGAGGCCCTGATGCAGATCTTCTCCCGGATGGGGTTACCCAGGGAGATCATCTCCGATCAGGGTACTCAGTTCACGGCAGAGGTCACCCAGCACCTCTGGAAGTTTTGTAAGGTCAGACCTATAATCAGTGCACCCTACCACCCTCAGACCAATGGGCTCTGCGAACGGTTCAATGGCACCTTAAAACAGATGCTCCGAACCTTTGCGGAGACCCGCCGAGACTGGGAGCGGTTCCTGCCCCACCTCCTATTTGCTTACCGGGAGGTGCCGCAGGAATCCACAGGGTTTTCCCCATTTGAACTGCTGTTTGGGAGGAGAGTTAGAGGACCTTTAGATCTAATTAGGGAACATTGGGAGGGAGACCGGAGTGCAGACGGCACCCCTATTGTACCATACGTGTTGGCCCTCCGAGACCGCCTGGAAGCGCTAACTAAAATGGTAAAGGAGAATCTGCAGGCGGCTCAGACACGCCAACGCACATGGTACGATCGGGGCGCCAGGGACCGTAGCTTCCAGGTGGGACAAAAAGTTTTAATTCTAAAACCTGTCCGACATGATAAGCTACAGGCCGCCTGGCAAGGCCCTTATAGAGTGGTGGAACAGAGATGTGACACCACTTATATAATCGGCTCCTGCACAGGGAATGGAGGGTGACGCATGCTCCATGTGAACATGATGAAACCCTACCAGGAACGCTCAGAAGAGATGACGGCTATTTGTGCACCCACCTCTGACGAGTGTGACAGCCTTCCCCTCCCCGATCTGCTGGGAGACGGACAGCTGTCTGGGGATTTAGGAGAGGTTGTACTGGGGGACCAGTTGAGTCCACAGGAGCGCATCGAGGTACAACAACTACTGCAAGAGAAGCAGGAGACCTTCTCTAATGTACCTGGCTACATCCCTCTGGCTACCCACCGGGTGGAAACCCCAGGTCAACTCCCCATGCGCCAGACCCCATACCGCATCCCTGAAGCGGTGCGGGAGAATATGCGCAAGGAGATTGTATTGGTTATGGGCAATGATAAATGTTCTATTATTGTGTTCCCATTCATGTGCAATAATGTATGATACCTATAGGGGGTGTAGTGAGCACTGTGACGTCGAGTGAATAAAGATGGCTGCCGCATAGTCAATGAGACATGTGCTTTAGGGAGGAAGTGACCTATAGGTGGCCTAGTGAGCACTGTGACGTCGAGTGAATAAAGATGGCTGCCGCATAGTCAATGAGACATGTGCTTTAGGAAGGTATTGAGAATTCTTAAGTCACTTCCTTTCACAAATGACCACATGTAGTATCCGCCTCCTAGAGATGACCATTAGGTATTGGTTATGTTACCTCTGTGGGCGGATACTAGATGGGAGGTTATTCAAGGGGTTACCAGAAACCTGAGAGCAGTTTCATGACTGGGTCGGAAGAAGCCAGGTGTCTTTAGAGGTGCCCATGTAAATCCATTTAACATGTGGCAAGGAACTCACCTCATTGTTCTGTGTGTTATGCTGATTCAATTATCCTGTGTAAGCTGCTGAATCTCCATGAATAGAGCTAAGTAGATTTCTTACCTGAATGTATTGTTTATAGCAGTGTGTGTTTTTTAAAAGTATTTGTTTTTTTGTGTGCTTGATAATTGTATTCCCAGTAAAGTTTTGTTTATACTTTCATCAAAACTTTGCCTCTTGTCTGTTCATTCAAGATATTCACTAATATTTATGTGATTGACCAGTATACCTTTTATTATTTTATTTGTGGTATTATTTCATATTTATGAAATTCAGAACTTCATAAATATAAAGAAATTACTTAATTTACCATTACAACTGGCGCTGTGAACAGGATACTGCACAATCACTAAATATAGAATATTTGAATGTGTGTATAGATTGAATAAGCCTATAGCACAGTCACGTTGCACAGTGAAAAGAGATATAGTTAACAAGCATTGTCTTTGATTGGTATATTTGCATTGTTGTGTTCCCCCTGAGAGTAAAGATGCTTACTCTGTTTAAAAAAAGTAATAGAGCAGGAGGGAAGGAGGCGTCTAAGTATGGGACAATTCCATTGTGGGCCAGTTTAGAAAACTGGAAACCCATTGCTGAGGAGCTGATCAAGTATGCAGCTCCTGTCTATCCTGATGCTGGTACTGAACTTGGTGTTCAAGCATTACGGTTAGACCTGGGAGTATACTCCAAAAAAGTGCGGAAAGCCGCTGCCACCACAGGGTGGATAGTTGTGCAGGCCCTTAGCCGCGAGGTGCAAAGAAATAAAGCGCTCGAGAAAGAGTTGCAGGATGTAAAAGATTTATTAGTTATGACTAAAGAATGTATGCGTAGTAATGCATGCCAGGTGGCTGCCCTAGAAGAAAAGTGTACTACTTTAGTGGTAAGCAAGATTAACCGCAGGAGGTCACAGAAAGGAAAAAAGCCAGTGCCTGTAAGTAAAGTGCGAGCAATGGTTGCAAACCCCATATGGGATCCTGAAGCACCGCTACAGTCATCTGATGATGAGTATGTATCCTTTTCTGATGATGATAATGATGTGGACAGGCGACAAGCCCGTCCTATCATTACACAGCAGCGGAAAAGGAGACTACAAGATAGAGCGCATGGTTTGAGAAATGGTGTACATGAAGAGATGAATGAAGTGGTAAAAAGTTACACACAAACAGAGCTCATGGAGCTGGCAAAGGTGTATAAGCATGAAGTTGGTGAAAATGTGGGAGAATGGTTATTGCGCATGTGGGATGGAGGAGCTGACAGTGTGCAGTTGAATGCAAGGGAAGCATTATGTATGGGGCAGCTGACGCTGCATCCACAGCTCATGCAGGTATTACGGAGGGTGAGGGAGATTGGAGGTAATTTTTCATTATTTGATATGGTGCGGCATGCCATAATTGTGGCCTTCCCATCTAGCAATGACATTGAGCCCATTTTACCCTGGTCAAAACCGAGGGATGCTATTACCCGCATTAGAGTTATGGGTTGTGTGGTGGGATTAAACAAGGATAACTGGGAAGGTCCAGACATGGAGGAATTCACAGCCAGCATGCGGTCTCGGTTTTTAAAAAGTGCACCCCAGGAAATGAAGGCATCTTTATTGTCTTTGCTGGGCAGTTTGGGGAATAATGTAAAGGTACATCAGCTCACCACTTATTTAGCTGAAATTGGGGAATTAGAGTCAGAATCTAACCCTAGGAAAGGTGTTTTTGCCGCTAACAGGACAAGGGAGGAGATGGTGGAACCAATAGAGGGAAAAAATCAGGGAAAGTTTAGGAATAAAACAAGGCTGAGAGTTAATCGTTTTCAAATGTGGAATGATTTGATTGAGGCTGGTGTACCTAGAGAACAAATTAATGGAATTTCAACACCTGCCATGTTTGAAAAATGGTTAGAACTAAAAAAAGAGTCTAATAAAAAGGTACAGGTGCATTTGGCATGCAAGGATCAGGCAGACAATACCATGCCCTCTGCCCCATTTGTCCCAAAGTCTCCTCCCCCTAGTTATTTAAAAAACACTCCTCTCATGCCTACAGACACACCTCCTCTGTCCATACCTCTATTCCAACATTGTGCTCCTTATGCTGTGCCCCCACCCTCACTTCAAGCCCAAGATAACACCCCCCCACATTCATACCCACATATGTCCTCACTGTTTCCAACAGAATATCGTGCTAGGACTTACTCTCATACTACATCTAGTGAGAAACAAGCACTGCCAGAGAGTGATGGTAAAGTCAGATCCTTGTATCCTGTAAAAGATCTGATGACACATGATTTGATGGATTGGGACAGTGCTGTAGTACAATGACAGAATGGTGGGCCTCCGGCGGTACATGTTTCCCCTTTAACCGCCGGGGACCGACGCCCTTATGTACCTTTGACTGTGTGGTGGGGGACAAGACCAGGACCAACAAAGATTTTAGCTTTAGTTGACACAGGAGCAGAAGTCACAGTACTGCATGGTAATCCATCAAGGCTATCAGGACCCTGTGTGAGAATAGAAGGTTTAGGAGGTAGAATTACCAAAGCAGTACAAACTGTTGTGGCTATGTCAATTAACAAAGGACCAAGATTCAGTGCTAAAGTTTTGATTTCAGAATTGCCAGACAATATCTTGGGAATAGATGTGTTACTAGGGCAGAGTATTGAGACACAGTGGGGGGTGTTCACGTTTGGATTCCCTCATAAGCCATACTATCTCAGACCAGTAAAAGACATTGTGCGAGGGAATGCAAATTGGACACCTGTCATTGTTCCTCCTCCATGCAACCCGGTAAGACTGAAGCAATACCGTTTGCCCGGAGGATGTCAAGAAATTAGTGAGACTATCGACAAGCTTTTACAGTCAGGTGTAATTCGTCCAGCTGTCAGTCCGTTCAATGCTCCAGTATTCCCTGTAAAGAAGATGGATGGTTCATGGCGAATGACGGTGGATTACCGGGGACTCAACAAGGTAGCACCACCATTGAGTGCTGCTGTCCCTGATATTATAACCATTGTGGGAAACATTGCCAAACAGGCCGGGGAGTGGCATGCGGTAATAGATTTAGCTAATGCGTTCTTTTCAATTCCTATTGCACCTGAGTCGCAAGATCAATTTGCTTTCACTTGGGAAGGACGCCAATATACCTTCCAAGTTGTGCCCCAGGGATATATACACTCACCTACGATTTGCCATGGACTAGTTGCACGGGATTTAAGCCACCTCACTCTACATCTTCCAGTATTTCACTACATTGATGACATCATGATCTCTGGATCTAAAGAGGAAGTGAAAGAAGCATTACCTGTTCTAGTGAATTACATGACTGGACGGGGATGGGCAATAAATAAAGACAAAATTCAAGGTCCAACCCAAGAAGTTAAATTCCTAGGAATGATGTGGTCCGGGCCTGTTCGGAAGATACCTCAGCCTGTGCTGGATACTATCCAGAATTCTCCAGAACCTAAGACGCTAACAGAAGCCCAAAAGTTTTTAGGTGCAGTTGGTTACTGGAGAGCATTTATACCGCATCTAGGATTGCTGCTACGCCCCATATACAATGTTACCAGAAAGAAATCAGCATTTGTATGGGGAATTGATCAAGCTACAGCATTCCAAGCAGCAAAGGAAGCAGTATTACAGCATCAGGGCTTGGGCCCGATTCAAATTGGAGCTCCGTTCATATTGGATGTGATGGTGAACGACAACGTAGCATCATGGGGACTATGGCAACCGAGTGAAGACAAAGGCAAGCGGGCAGTACCAATTGGGTTTTGGTCCAAGCAATTGACTGGGGCTCAGCAAAGGTACACACCTTTGGAGAAGAATCTTCTGGCAGCATACCTCGCACTGCAGCATGTGGAGACAATGACTGAGAAAAGCATAGTATCAGTGAAAACAGATTTACCAATAGCAGGATGGGTACGAGATGAAGGATTATCTGCAAAGACAACAGTGGCACAAAGTCAGACATTATTAAAATGGAAGTGGTACCTGCAGGAAAGAGGAGGGATCCAAGCAGGTGAAGTGAAGGAACTGACCAAACTCCTTACTGGGTTAGTGACATATGATACACTTTCACATCCCAATGTACAAGAAGTCCCAATTTTACAGCCCTCACCCATCAAGACAGCTCCTTCATTTGGAGAACTGGGTGAAGAACAAAAGAAAAACGCATGGTTCACAGATGGGTCTGCAATCATGACCCACAAAGGACGACATTGGACTGCAGTAGCTTACAACCCTCAGCAACAAATTGTGATTCAAGAGAAGGGAATAGGAGGATCTAGTCAATATGCTGAATTGACTGCCATAGTCATACTGATGGAAGAAACCACAGATCCAGAGCTCTACATCTATACAGATAGCTGGGCTGTGTACAAGGCTTGTGTTACATGGATGCCTACATGGAGAAACAACAGGTGGCAAATACATGGCAAGACAGTATGGGGAGGAGAAGATTTATGGGAAAATATATGGAAAACAGCCCAATCAAGATTAATACACCTCGGACATGTTAATGCCCATGTGAAAGACAGTACTGGAGAAGAGAACGCGAATAAGATAGCCGATGAATTGACCCGAATACGAGAAGCAAAAATAACACCAGAACCTGTTGATCCAGTATTACTTAGAATGGCAGACTGGGCCCATGAGACCGCGGGTCATAGAGGAAAAGCAGCTACGCTAGAGTGGGCGCGAGCCCGAGGACTACCAATAACTCTCCAGATGATTGTCCAAGCTCAAGAAGTATGCGAGACCTGCAACGAGGTGAAGAAATGGCCCCTCACGAAGCAAGCCCGTGGACATTTAAATAAAGGAACAATAGCAGGACAGATCTGGCAGATGGACTACATTGGTCCCATGCCTAAAGGAAGAGGGGGGCTGATGTATTGTTGTACTGCTGTAGACACCTTTTCCGGAATTCTGAAAGTATTACCCTGCAAACATGCAAACCAGGCCTCAACACTTCAGATGCTACAGACTCTTGTGATTGCTTATGGACTGCCATCTGAGATTCAGACAGACAATGGAACCCACTTCACTGGACAGCTCGTACAGCAGTGGGCAAATGACTCAGGGATTAAGTGGATCTTCCACATCCCCTATCATCCTCAAGCTTCGGGGTTGATTGAAAGGTGCAATGGGCTTTTAAAAGAACAGATTCGGAAGCTATCCCCAAGTAGGACATTGAGGGGGTGGGACCGGGTGATCACGCAGGCAGTTATGATACTAAATAGTAGACCAATAGGACAGTTTTCACCATATGAAAGATTGACTGGACAGGTAGGGACACCAACTGTGTCAGTTCGATTAAGGTTTAAGGGATCTTTCCCCCAACAGGTGGGGAAGAACAAATTTAAAGTGGTCAGCCAGAACCTAGTTGAGATTGTACAGGGTGATGAATGGATGACATACATACTTCCCATGGGTGGGATATTACCAGAAGGGACTGAAGTGACCTTCGCCCTAACAGAGGAGCTAAGAGATGATAAATGGTTGACCACAGGGATGGTAAATGTGTTATCAGATTTGTGGGAAATCCCATTGACCAGGGGGTGTCCAGGCCAGATTTTCTCACACACTGTATTAGGCGTGGTATCCATTTGGATCCCACGGAAAGTATTAGTGACATGGGAGGAAAGCAATACCTTACAGACAGGTTCCAAAGTATGGGTGCTACCACGAGCAGGTGAGCAGGTCAAACAGAAGGGAGAAATACTGTCCAATGGACCTGGTGACACTAAAGTTGTATTACTAAGTGGAGGTACTCACCCTATTTTCTTTCCTTCCAACAGATTGGTGCCTATATAGACAAGTCGGATCCCTGGTCCTCCAACTCATACCTGAATCTATTAGCAAGTTATTCGAGAGTGTCAAACAGCACGGATTGCTGGATTTGTGGGGCCATATCATTCAGCGAGGAGAGCAGTTACCCATATGTTGGTGTTCCATGGACATTGGAGGAGTTAAAACAATATAATAATACAGGATTCGGCTGGTACCGAGAAGAAGGAAAGCCACAATCATTGGACAGATTGCATATTATAAACCGCCCCCAGGAAGGTGCTATTTGTATCAGTTCACATAACAACGGAGGCAATGCCACTAAAATGGGATATTCTAACTGTACATCTGCCTGGGTAAAGGGCTATGGTAATGAACAACATTGGGCAATGACTGTCAAAGACGCCAGCCCAGTGGTGAGAGTAATAAGTATGACCTCTCATGGTGCAATAAAAAGACTGAGCTTTCCCTTTATTTCTATACTCCTGGACACTTGTTTTAGTGGGGCCCCAGATAATAGTTACAGTGTCCTTCCCAGAGGTGTGTATTTTCTGTGTGGTAATTGGGCCTATAGATGGTTACCTAGTCAATGGGAAGGAGAATGTTACATTGGATCAATCATCCCCGCCATAAGGCATAGAAATAGCTTTCCAGAAGGCATTATTAGAAATAAACGGTGGAGTTCATTTATCGGAGAACATGAAGCTAATTCTGGAATTGTATTTCCCGGCTGGGGAGTATATTGGTCATTAACTCGAATAGAAGCTTTAAAAAAGCTAGTGGATGAAGCTTTAGATGCAACCGTGGATGCTATTAACAAACTATCCCAAGAGCAGGTACAAATGAGAGCAGTGGTGTTGCAAAATAGACTGGCATTAGATTATGTCTTGGCCGCCAAAGGAGGCGTTTGTGCGTTGGTAGGGACAGAGTGCTGCTCATATATTGTCAATAACTCTGGCGCAATAACACATGATATTTCAAAGATAAATGATACCAGGAAGAAGCTCCAGAATCCACCGGATAGTGGACCTTTTGGGTGGTTGGGTAATTTAGGGTTTAAAGTAATGCAATGGGTAGTAGTGGGTGTTGTTTTATGTATAATATTGTATTTTTTTGTAAATTTGATTATATGTGTGGGAAAGCAAGCTATGAAGAAAGTAAGACCTATCCGGGAAATATATGAGTTATAGTTATTACTCATGTAATGGGATCAACAGGTGGATTGTATTGGTTATGGGCAATGATAAATGTTCTATTATTGTGTTCCCATTCATGTGCAATAATGTATGATACCTATAGGGGGTGTAGTGAGCACTGTGACGTCGAGTGAATAAAGATGGCTGCCGCATAGTCAATGAGACATGTGCTTTAGGGAGGAAGTGACCTATAGGTGGCCTAGTGAGCACTGTGACGTCGAGTGAATAAAGATGGCTGCCGCATAGTCAATGAGACATGTGCTTTAGGAAGGTATTGAGAATTCTTAAGTCACTTCCTTTCACAAATGACCACATGTAGTATCCGCCTCCTAGAGATGACCATTAGGTATTGGTTATGTTACCTCTGTGGGCGGATACTAGATGGGAGGTTATTCAAGGGGTTACCAGAAACCTGAGAGCAGTTTCATGACTGGGTCGGAAGAAGCCAGGTGTCTTTAGAGGTGCCCATGTAAATCCATTTAACATGTGGCAAGGAACTCACCTCATTGTTCTGTGTGTTATGCTGATTCAATTATCCTGTGTAAGCTGCTGAATCTCCATGAATAGAGCTAAGTAGATTTCTTACCTGAATGTATTGTTTATAGCAGTGTGTGTTTTTTAAAAGTATTTGTTTTTTTGTGTGCTTGATAATTGTATTCCCAGTAAAGTTTTGTTTATACTTTCATCAAAACTTTGCCTCTTGTCTGTTCATTCAAGATATTCACTAATATTTATGTGATTGACCAGTATACCTTTTATTATTTTATTTGTGGTATTATTTCATATTTATGAAATTCAGAACTTCATAAATATAAAGAAATTACTTAATTTACCATTACAGAGATCGATGAGATGCTCCAACTGGCGGTGATTGAACCCTCAGATAGCCCCTGGGCTTCTCCTGTAGTCCTCATACCAAAGCGGGACGGTACGACCCGCTTTTGCGTGGACTACAGGAGATTGAACAAAAAGACTACATCTGACGCATACCCTATGCCTAGGATAGATGAACTGCTATACCTCACTACTATTGATCTGTGTAAGGGGTATTGGCAGATTCCATTAGCTCCGGACGCCATCCCTAAGTCAGCCTTTGTCACCCCATTCGGCTTGTACCACTTCAAAGTCATGCCGTTTGGGATGAAAAACGCTCCAGCTACCTTCCAGCAGATGGTGGACCGGTTCCTAGATGGGTTCCAAGACTACACCTGTGCATATCTCGACGATATTGCCATATTCAGCAATACCTGGCAGGAGCACTTGGCCCATATAGGAGCAGTTATAGACAGAATCAGGGAAGCCGGTCTGACGTTGAAACCGGCTAAATGTAGTATTGGGATGGCCGAGGTAGAGTACTTGGGCCATCGAGGCCATCACAATGGCCTACCCCTAGGACTAAGACCCAGGTGTTAGCTTTTCTAGGGACAGCGGGTTACTATCGGAAGATGGTCCCCAATTATAGCGCACTGGCCAAACCCCTCACCTACCTGACCCGTAAAAAACTTCCCCGCCAAGTAACCTGGACCCCGGAGTGTGAGCAGGCATTCCAACATCTGAAAAATGCACTTGTTAATGCCCCTGTCTTGGCAGCTCCCAATCCAACTAAACGTTTTCTTCTACACACAGACGCTTCTTTGTTTGGATCGGGGGAAGTACTGAACCAAGTCGGGGCCGATGGCGGAGAAAATCCCGTGGCTTACATCAGTCGCAAGCTGTTACCCAGAGAAGTAAGCTCCGCCACCATCGAGAAGGAATGCCTGGCTGTGGTGTGGGCCCTAAAGAAGTTGCAGCCGTATTTATATGGACAGGCTTTTTCCCTGCTCACGGATCACAACCCGTTAGTCTGGCTGAACCGGGTGGCTGGGGACAATGCCAGGCTGCTGCGCTGGAGTTTGGCGCTGCAGCCTTTTGACTTTAACATTCAGTACCGCCCGGGCAAACAAAATGGAAACGCTGACGGGTTGTTGAGACAAACTGATTTGGAGAAATGATCCGTGAGCACCCCGGACATCCCCAAGCCGATCCGTGTTGGATCAGACTGTGAATGCCGGCTTGTGGGCAAGGGGGAGCAGTGTAGCGGATTGTATTAAGCCTGTCCTGTAATATTCATATAAGACTGCATTTGTTTTATTGTATCTGTGTGTATATGCAAAATATGTGTAATTTTGTATGTGGGTTCGGTAGTCTCATACGAATGGTGATACCGGAGAAACTGACGGAAGCCAAGCACAGAGAGATGGACACAGGTTTCTTCAGGAAGGAAGAGATTCTTTATTGGATCACCGATCGGGACTCAGAGGGACTAATGTCACCAAAATACAGCAAGTTCTGAGCTCCGGACAATAGTGCAGGCTCCTTATATAGGCACATAGCTCCTCCCATATTAAGCTCCACCCGCACATTCTCTTGACCAATCAATACACATAAGAATTAACTTCCTGCTTGACCGCATGGCCTGTCCAGCACAATGGAGGAGGGGAATACTACATCCTGTATTCTTGCACATGCTCCGTACACTACTGATCGTATCTTGCCTCGTGCAACCAACTGATCGATACGTCAGCATATGCACGTACACATGCCACGTGGTAATCTCGGCCTACTAAATTTATTTTTACCGAGATTCCACCACATTCCCCCCTTTGATGCCTCTTGATATTTCACAATTACTTGAGGCATCACTTAACCTTGGTTTGCATACACCGCAAGTTACCTTGAACCAGACCAGACTTATCTTATGATGTGAATCTTCAACACTCATCTTCCTGCATTGGTTCTCCCTGATCTAGAGCCTTATATTTATAAATTGCCATTATCTGTGCAGCAGCCTTCCTCTCTGCTATATTTTCTATCAGGCTTTGCACAGACCTAACTACTAAGGGTATAAGACACGGCAGGAGTAGACACAACATTAAAATTAGTAGGACTCCACCTACCACTGCCTTAAGTCCTCCAAACCACTCATACCAGCTACCAAACCAACTGCTTGGATTATACCCTTTCCATACCTGAGTAGGCACATGCGCTAGTTTAACCATATGGCTAGTAAGCTCAGCTATTGCTTGCCCTTCGTCATCTATTTGAAGACAGCAATTGCTCAGGTTAAACTTCCCACATACACCTCCCTCTACTGCCAAAAGGTAATCCAAGGCTAATCTATTTTGGTATACTGCTGTCCTCATCCTGGTATTGTGCTTCGCTAGAAGATTGAGCGCTTGTGATGTCTCGTTAGTAATGATCTCAACCACTGCCTGTAATCTTATAATACGGTTGAGCATATAAATTGGGGTTCTATAACCAAAGGTACCGTCGTCTGCCCACGTGGCTGGCCCATAGTAATCTATAATACGCTGGGGAGGCCATTCATTATCTTCCCAGGCGCCTATCTCTATGGGTCCCCTTTTCTTCCTATGATTCACATCATACACTTTAACACCTAAAGTCTCACCTGTTTCAATAGGTAACAAGAAGAAGGATGGTTTGAGCATACCCAACACACATGCCCCTTCCCAGTCCTGTGGCAACTCCGAATAGGCTTTCTTACCACAGATCCAGTACAAATTTGCTGGGGCTCTCCAGTTAGATGTGATGGATAAATCAAACCACACATCCTTTAAATTGGCGTATCTAGCAAACAGGTTAGATGGTTCTGAGACATTTGAAGCCGACCACCAAGTTGTATTCTTTGTATCATCATCATAAGCTTTTTGCCCTAGACAAGTTAATTCTCCTACAGAAATATTATACATCATTCCTTTCCTTGCTATGCAAACATAACTTATGATGGAGGTCTTTAATCTCCACTCAGATTTACCTCTAACACTCATATGATAATCGGCTTGTGTAGATATTAATTGGTCAACTGCCTCAGAACCGAACATTACCTCCTTTGCTTCCCAAGGCCATTGGTCTCCCATGTTAGTACCTCCACACACATAGCAGTTGGTAACATTAAGACTACCGGCAATACTTTCGGCTAAATCAATAAACAGGTTTTTAGCATTATGGGGGATCTTATTATCTATGCTCATCTCTTCATAAAAGGAATGGTATACTTGATGAGTTTGGGAGGATACCGTATCAGTCTCTATCCCGATAAACAATACTGTCCCAGGATCTAAACCCGTCCCATATATTTGAAACCCAAATAAATTACCATATTTATCTAAGAACTTGTCGGGGTTATTTATAAGTATATGGACTGGATTGCATTCCATAGACTTACAATATGGGCTGGTAGGCAACTTAGTCACAATCATATCCTTGTCTACTGTTTGTCCCCAAGTTGCCCACCCCACACAAGACCAATATAGGCAAAAGTTATAATCTCTATTTGGGCATCTAGGACTCACATATTTATTTTTACTACTGGGACAAATATATTTATCGTTAGACCCATACGTCCTCTCCCATCTAAGATCCCCACATACATTCCACGGCTTTCTACCACTTGATATCGCCTTACACGCATCAAATAGCAGAACACCCGAAGAATGTACGGATTCTAATACCGTCTTGTTAATTAGGGTCCCCTGAGGATCTCCATTCCTGAGAGTGTCTCGTTACTCACTTGTTTACCTGCATTTAGTCTATCTGTTGCCTGGGTGTGTTTGTATTGGCCTATTTTAGCTTAAGTGCCCGGGTTGAGTGTCTGTTTGCTTGTTTTCCCCTTTTGGGATAAAGGGGGGTGGACCTGAGGGGACTTGCCTGGGTCTTCTGTTTGTCTGTTTGTCTTTTTACCCCTTTTGGGATAAAGGGGGGTGGACCTGAGGGGATTTGCCTGGGTCTTCTGTTGCCTGTTTACTCCTTTTAGGAACCACGTGGATCCTTCTGGTGTCACTTTGATAGCCTAGCTAGCCTCATTGTGCACGTAACTCTGCTTGCAGAGAGGTGGTAACCCACAGCTTCGAGCGCTGAGGCTGGTGGAATTCCAAATTTTTTATTTGTGGTAGGGGACTCAGTCTTGTGGCAGGGGACTCAGTTTCCTGGGGGGATTCAAGTAGGCATTGCTTGTTTTCCGCATCACGTGGTAGTGAGACTTATAAAGTGGGTTTTATAGGGGCACTACGGGAGTGAGGATAGAGGTGGCCACACTTTGTGGACTGCTGTAACGAGGGAGGCTAGACAGGATTCGGGTCGGAGATGATTGCTGTTTCCTGTGGCCGCTGGTAGTGAGACTTGAGGAAGTCGTTCTCCGAGCGGGGACACTACGAGGTTGAGGGAGGTGACTTTGGAGTAAGCACATGAGTAAAAGAAAGGGATTACTGTTGATTTTATTTGAACTGTGATGCATGCACTGTATTTCAACTGTATTGTTGTCTTGTTTGTTTAATTAGGAGTCATTCAAACTCCTGTGTCTGTCTCTAAGGATTTTTTTTCCTTACCTTTTTACCTTTTCTACACTTCCTGTACTATTACACTATCCTCTCCTATTTCTATTGTGAGAGAAGTGATTGGTCACACACTTCTCACCTCGCTCCAATTAGTGACTAGTCTATGTTTTGGGAAGATGCACTTGGGGGGACCCACCCCTCTCGAGTGAGAAGTCCACCATTGTAGACACTGTTTAAAACCTTTTTCCCCTATATCTGGGACGCCTGTATAGGAGGGGAATGGAACAGGGTTAGAAAAGCCCAATAAGGGCTGGCTAGCGCGTGTGATCTAGTTGAAGATAGAGATTGCTAAAGTGTGTAAAATTGCTGTGCCTACATGTGGTAGATTACAACCAGAAAGCTGGCGTAGATTACTGACAGAGTAGCAATGCTATTCAGCAGGAAGGTTGGGCTGAGGAAGAACTAAATCACAAAGGGATAGGAATATATGTATATTATAATAATTGTTTTTGTATTTTGTGTTAGCCATTACCCTGGTAGAGGGTGGGGGTTTTGTATTGAGTTTCACTGAGAGTATTATTAAATGTTGTGCTTTTGTGTCTCTTTGCTTTTGCAATAACTGTAACGTGGCTATCCTTCTGTCTTGTTACTGTACAGCATTGACATGGTTAAAGAGATTCTGCTGGCAGTCTCTCTCCCCCACTTCACCCGCCTTCCTCTCTCTCTTGCTTTCTGTGAGGGGGGGTTGCGTGCTTGCAGATTCAGATTTGTGTTTCGTAGAGTTATTACTGATAAGACTTAGCAATGGAATTTTTGCTAGAAAATATTCTAATTGTGTGTTTTGCTACTTACATAGGAGTGATGTGTTGTATAGGAGGTTTCTAGGGTTTGTGTGTTGTTGCTGCTGCCATTCGTGCGACGCCAGCAGGTTCCGTGGCGTTGTATATGTATTTGGACGTGTTGAGTGATTAATAGCTGGTGAATGATGGGGGAGGTTGGTTGCATCCCGTGAGTTTATTTTTTGCACCATGTTATTCCAAAGCTTCACGGGCTGTTAAATGTATTGAGCTATAATTTAGTGTAAAGCTACTGCAAGCTGAAATGCCCTAAAAGAAAATGGCCCCTAGAACAAAAGAAGGTTGTCCTTAGTACCCACGCCTCCTCCTGCCCTCACTCTGCCCTTAGTGAAGTCATATCCGCCCATATATCATGTCAATTCTGGCCATCCAAGGCTGACGAGATCTACTTCTACCACGCTCATCCTATCCTAAGACATGCTGTCTTCCTTAATTCCCATATATTCTGAACAAAAAGTTACAATTACTAAAATTATCCTACTATTAGTTTCCCTATATCAGGAAAGTGTCTGTGACAAGTAATGGTTAATAGGTAGATAGAATATATATATGTCTATCGATTCGCGTATAAGTAACAAGTGTGTTTGAACTTTGTATACAAAAATTGATAACATGCTGGAAGAGGGGTTATCTTAAAGAACATTTACTAAAAGAAGTTTCTAATAAACAAAGATTTCTTGAACAAATGGTAATACAATTAAGGACTGGTTTTAAAATGTTTTGATCTAATTGAAAGGAACCAGTTAAAGGACCACTCTAGGCACCCAGACCACTTCAGCTTAATGAAGTGGTATGGGTGCCAGGTCCAGCTAGGGTTAACTAATTTTTTTATAAACATAGCAGTTTCAGAGAAACTGCTATGTTTATCAATTAGTTAAGCCTTCCCCTTTTTCCTCTAGTGGCTGTCTCACTGACAGCCGCTAGAGGCGCTTGCGTGATTCTCACTGTGAAAATCACAGTGAGAGCACGCAAGCGTCCATAGGAAAGCATTATGAATGCTTTCCTATGCGACCGGCTGAATGCGCGCGCAGTTCTTGCCGCGCGTGCGCATTCAGCCGACGGGGAGGAACGGAGGCGGAGAGGAGGAGGAGAGCTCCCCGCCCAGCGCTGGAAAAAGGTAAGTTTTAACCCTTTTCCCCTTTCCAGAGCCGGGCGGGAGGGGGTCCCTGAGGGTGGGGGCACCCTCAGGGCACTCTAGTGCCAGGAAAACGAGTATGCTTTCCTGGCACTAGAGTGGTCCTTTAACATTATAAGCATAACTATTAACAAATGAATAAGCCAAGTTTAAAGACTGACTAACATAATTTTTGTTGTAAGCCCAGATATTTTATTATTGCATATGCATAGGAATTGAGACCTTGGGCATTATAGTGTATTAATTCTAGATCTGTTACTAGCAGCAAGTGCTTAGCCTTATGCCTATCCCACGCATGCTTAAAACTCTTCTACTGAGTTAACCTCTACCACTACAGTTGGAAGACTATTCCATGCATCCACTACCCTCTCAGTAATGTAATGCTTCCTGATATTATTTTTAAACCTTGGTCCCTCTATTTTTGAGACTATGTCCTCTTGTTATGGTAGTTTTCCTTCTTTTAAATATAGTCTCCACTTTTACTGTGTCGTTTCCCTTTATGTATTTAAAATGCTTTTATCATATTTCCCCTGTCTCGTCTTTTCACCAAGCTATACCTGTCAAGATCCTTTAACCTTTCCTGGTGAATTTTACCCTGCAATCCATGAACCAGTTTAGTAGCCCTTCTCTGAACTCTCTTTAAGGTATCCATGTCCTTCTGAAGATATGGTCTCCAGTACTGTATCCAGTACTCCAAGTGAGGTCTCACCAGTGTTCTGTACAATGGCATGAGCATTTCCCTCTTCCTACTGCTAATACCTCTCCCTATGCAACCAAGCATTCTGCTAGCATTCCCTGCTGCTCTATTACATTGTACATTGTCATTAACAGCCAGAAACTGGAGAACAAGAAATGTGAATTAATGTATAGCCATTTATAAGCTTAACAAAATCTCCATTATCTTTTCCATTTATTTTGCAGAAGGCAATGTTATTTGTCTATTTTGTATGTTTTAAATATACATTATCAGTGAAGAGTAGAATAAAGTTTATCCCATTTGCGAGACATAAAATTGTGATAATGTATATTTGTGATATAAGTAGGAATTACATTTTGAGATGTTAGATATAAATTAATAAAATAAAGAACGAGAGTCAGGGATAGCGTCTGTCTAGACGGGCACAAGTCTGGTGTGGGAGATGTGGTGGGCTAGCCGCTGCGGGACACCCACGGAGTGAAACGTTCGAGGCTTGTGGAGACAAGATGAGCATGTTAGCCTTTTATTATTTTTCTCTAGGGAAAGCATAGGGCCAGTTAATAGTTGTTGTACATGGGCTATTTGCAGCCTCCATTGCATTTCTACCTAGTCTTGATTTCTGATGTATCCTCCATTGCTACATCACCTGTCTGCTCCCTTACCTGCCCACCCCCGCTTATTCCTCCCACCGATCCCTCCCCTTCATCTACAGTCCCCCACTTCTCCTACTACCCCTCTCTCCTCCTACTTCTCCTCTTCTCCTCCTCCTACTCCTCCCTCTACTCCACCTTCTCCTCCTCCTACTACTTCTTCCTGCTCTTACTCCTCCTTCCTCTTCCTACTCCTCCCTCTACTCCACTTTCTCCTCCTACTCCTCCCTCTACTTCACCTTCTCCTCTCTCCTCCTACTTCTCCTCTACTCCTCCTCCTACTCCTCCCTCTACTCCACCTTCTCCTCTTTCCTCCTACTTCTCCTCTACTCCTCCTACTCCTTCCTCCTGCTCTTACTCCTCCCTCCTCTTCCTACTCCTCCCTCTATTTCCCCTTCTCCTCCTCTTACTCCTCCCTCTACTCCACTTTCTCCTTCTACTCCACCTTCTCCTCTCTCCTCCTACTTCTCCTCTATTCCTCCTTCTCCTCCTCCTACTCCTCCCTCTACTCCACCTTCTCCTCCTCCTACTCCACCTTCTTCCCCTCTCACTCTATCCACTTCTCATTCTTCCATCTCCCCACCACCATATCTATATCCTTTATATGCTTCCTCCCTTCTTATTCCTTACCAATTTCCTCCGCTCATAGACAACTCTGCCTCTACCTGACAACATTATATTTTGAAGAAAAGTTGCTCTGGCCACTCTTCCGCCACTTCCCAGGGGGGAATACCACACTAACGAAAAATTATTCTAACAAAAAATTATTCAGACATGAAAGAACTGTTTTGGGCACTCTCAAGGAAATAGTGCGGTCCTGACCCAGATTCCCATGGAAGTAAGACACCTGTAAGGGAGGTGGCTGTCCCTCATGTTTTTTCTTCACTAAGTCCCCAGAAATCTCATGAAAGGAACCTGACTCATTAGAACAAAACATGAACAATCAATTCACAACTCTCTACAGAGGGGGGTCAGCAAGAGAACTGTAAATAGAAAGACAAATACCCCCCAATCTCACACAGAAATAGGTGAGGAAACCTCTTCTACTGCTCCTCATGGTTGCTTTGAACAGATGAAAGAAGAAACAAGACACCTTTCAACAGAGCATGCAGTAGCTTTACCAGATCCTGACTCCACTCTGTTTGCGGATAAAGAGGAAAGGTACCATACTGGATTTGCTGTTGCTACAGAAGATCAGGTACGTCAAGCATCTTCACTTTCCTCACTCACATCTGCTCAAGACGCTGAATTGACAGCCTTCTCAGTGGCATACAAAATGCCTGAAGGAAGACATGCCAATACCTACACTGACTCAAGATATGCCCTGGGTGCAGCACATTATTTTGGATCAATCTGGAAGATAAGAAGCACCACTCAGCTGACTAAAAGCTGCCAACCAAGCCACAAGTGCACTAAGGGAAGTGGACAGAATGGTGTCCGCTAAAGAAACTTCTATACTCACCATGTAGATCCTACCTACAGATCTCAAGATTCTGAAAGAATGACAAGCAGCTGCTGACCCTGAAGAAATACAAAGCTGGAAAAACAGAAAGGGGCAACCCTTGAAGACGGGCTGTACTCCAACACTCTCAAGCTCTGTTTACCCAAAAACATGTACTGGGCAGTGAGCCCATGGAACTTTATACCTATCCAAGACCCTCATGAACTCTTTGATCTCTAAATACTCCTAAGCACCTAGCTAACTCTCAATATCCCTTTCAAGAATCCAGGTGACAAAGAGCTACTGGGTCAAATATGCACTAGTTATAATAGACATTTTGTCAGGATGGCCAGAAGCCTAGCCGGTCATCAATGTGACAACCAAGACCATATACCCAATAGTGCATTGTGAAAGTTACAGAGATCACTCAGTGGATTCATTGTTCCAGATTCAAGACTCTCTCTCTCTCTGCAACATGAGAAGTAACATTTGTTGATTTTGACACACTTTTGACTCTAAAGAAAAAAATGACTTGTTAAATAAAAAAATAAAAAGATACCAACAAGTAGGTGTTTGATGGCCATAATAATGCCTGACCACCTGCCATCGATGGAAAGCCGAGGACCCCAAAAGGAGACCTCGTGAAGCTAAAGAGATCCAAACGCCAAGCTTCCTCAGGATTATTTGCCCATCCTGAGTTTGTGGTGATATTAATATTGACTAAATGATCCGAGTCCACCTACGCTGATGTAGCGTGGGACAGGTTTAATACTACAATGCATAAGCAAATGTGCCCTAGCCAAGGTTATTGTGTCCATACACATAATACATGACAAGGTACTCTTGACACACCACATTCATGCTTCAGAACACAAAGAGGAGCACCACTGTAAAAGGGAAAGTTTGACACATATATATATTGATGCCATAGGTGTGCCAAGGGGGGTACCAGATGATTTTGCAGAAAAAGGAAAGTTTGAGTCCATTTTCCCAACCGTCACTGCTAATAATAATAATATTTTGATTTGCATTTATTATATCTATTGCAACCAACAACGTTTACCTGTCACCATGACTTGTTGTGCCTATACTCCAGATAACACAGGTCCATATGGTAATGTAAGCTTGTCTATTTATGATGTCCCTCTGAAGAACTAAGAAGACTTTAAGGACCGTTACTTCATAGGGTTTTGTGCCTTTGGGCTAACCTGTCTTCTGAAACTAACCAATAAAGTTTATCTTTTAGAATTTAACATTTCATAGGGGGGACTGATGTAGAATTATTAAAAATCTTTATTGAACTTGTACTGAATTATTGTACTAACTCCATTTTAACCTCACTCTGTGACAAACCCTCCATTTTGTCCTCATTACCTGACAGATTCTCCATCTTAAACTACATTACATGACAGAATTTCCCAGTACATTTAATACAATGAACAGAGACTGTATTTTCTATAAAGACATAGCTGACTCCGGAATTATTGAATCTCCTGTAACATGCAACAAAGTATAACCAAGGCCAGAGCCAAGGTCATGAGAACACTGTACTAATGAAATGTTATATTCATAAAAGAACCTTGGACCTGACCACAAGACCTGACATCACTGACTGTGTAAAATGACGCTCAAGCCCCCCTTTCCACCGAGTAAACCTCATGCTGGGAAAAATGGCGCCTGAGCCTTCTGTCCACACCCTTGTCCAGAACAATACCACCTCCCGGTGGGAGGACACCTAGCTAGTCACTCAAACCCCTGAGCCAATTAATAATATTGATGGGTGGACACTGATATAGTCACATAACATTTAATCCAATTAATGATGTTTATTTGTTATTATCTGATATTCAATGATGATGTCATTTTGCCTTTAAAAAGGTCTGCATAACTGTTTTCCAACCAGATGGTATTAAATTTTCTGAAGTGCTTTTAACCTGAACTCCATGTGTCAGTGTGAACTTACTTCTGCGTATACGCAATTTAATCATCTCAGATTTGGACAGGAACAGATAGACATTTAAACATATTTGTTTATTTCTAAATTAATCTACATCAGTTACATCACCATCTCCTCTCAGATGCGCTCGACAATGTATAATACCGACTTCTTTCGGCTCCCACACTGCTTCCAATAGTTGTAGGATTTCAGCTGCGTACTTGATTTCTTTGCCTTCTGAATTCAATAGTCCTCTTTCTTTATACAAAGCTCCGTGGGCATGAGTGGTTAAAAACGCATACTTGGAGTCCGTGTAGATGTTCACTCTTAAACCTTCAGCCAATTGTAGCGCTCGTGTCAGTGCTATCAATTCTGCCTTTTGTGCTGATGTTCCTTTTGCCAGTGGCCGAGCTTCTATCACCTTGTCTATCGTTGTTACTGCATATCCTGCATAGCGGATCCCTTCTTTCACATAACTACTGCCGTCGGTGTAATATTGAAAATCGGGGTTCTGGATGGGAAAATCACGAAGATCTGGTCTACTTGAAAATACTTCATCCATTACTTCCAAACAATCATGTTGACTTTCAGTAGGTTGTGGCAAAAGGGTAGCTGGATTTAAGGTGTTTACAGTCTCTAAATGCACTCTTGGGTTTTCACACAACATTGCTTGATACTTGGTCATACGGCTGTTACTAAACCAATGATTTCCTTTGTAATCCAACAGCGTCTGTACTGCATGTGGGACTCGTACATAAAGTTCTTGACCCAGAGTGAGTTTATCGGCTTCAGCTACTAGCAGGGCGGCTGCAGCTACGGCTCTTAGACAAGGTGGAAGTCCGCTGGCCACTGCATCCAGTTGCTTAGACATGTAGGCGACAGGTCTTTGCCATGATCCCAAGTACTGTGTCAATACTCCCACAGCCATTCTTCTTTGCTCATGTACATGTTATGGTACTTTTTCAGTAAACCAAAATGTTTAAATGTCTATCTGTTCCTGTCCAAATTAAAGAAAATTGAATTGCGTATATACGCTGAAGTAATTCAGTCTGACACACGGAGTTCAGGTTAAAATAACTTCGAGGAAATTTATTGGCAAGTGAAGCAAGAGCGGGCTCGCAGGCCCTTTTAAGAGGCATTTTGCGTCATCATTGATTATCAAGATATCAGTAAATAAACATCATTAATTGGATTAATTGTTAAGTGTCTGGATTAGTGTCCACCTATCAATATAATTAATTGGCTCAAAAACTAAGTGGTTAGCTTCGTGTCCATCCACCGAGAGGTGGTATTGTTTTGGACACGGGTGGGGACAAGGGGCTCAAGCGCCATTTCCCTTAGCATGAGGTTTACTCGGTGGAAAGGGGGGCTTGAGCGTCATTTTACACGGTCAGTGATGTCAGGTCTTGTGGTCAGGTGCAAGGTCTCTTATGAATAGAACATTTCATTACTACAGTGTTCTCATGGCCTTGTCTTTATACTATGTTGCGAGTTAGGGGCAGTTCCTGGGTAGTCATGTCTTTATGGAAAATACAGTCTTTGTCTATTGTGTTAGATGTTGTAACGGATCCACTGGCACCCCGACTGGGTACCTCCGTTGAAAGATGCTCCTAGCGCTTCCAGAGGACTCCAAGCACTCCACCAGACACCATAAGCACCGCAGGCTGCAGCTATCTCCCTTCAGAACGAAGCAGGAACAAGCTCTTACAAGAGCTCAGTGATTATAGCAAGGGAATATGCCTAGCATAGCAATCCCTTGTAGCAGATTCCCCCAATAAGAGACCGGACTCAAGTTGAGGGTAAAAATAGAACTCTCTGGCTGCTAGCTTGCAGCCCTTTTTATTAGGTGCTCCCATGAAGGGGAGGGACACACACAGTAACGTACATTAACCAATCACACAATAGTTACATCCCACACATAGCCCTCCCCTCTACCTGTAAACTAATTATGTACACACAGGAAAATACAATTATCATAGGTAGGGAAAATACAGTTTTTACACAACATTCATAACTCCCAAAATATACATCACATTCGCATACAAATACATATTCACAAACAATCCATTCGGGGGAACAACATACTCAAAAATCATACGAATTGGACCAGGGGTTCAAAAGTTAGTACAAATGTGCAGTTGACCTTCTGGAAGCATGGTTTTTAGAAGCTCAAACTAGTTCCCCAGAATCCTCTATCCTGGAGACAATGGAGAAGCTGATTTAATTATATCCAGGGACAAACACAGCCTCCATTAAGCACATGTTACCAGCAACCACCAAAAGACATAAAAATACATAACTCCTGTTATACTAAACAGAACCCCCACATTCAACCCATCCCCAGATGGCTTGGATCTGAGCGCTCAACATATCCAAACAGCGCTCAGATGCCACAAACACAGTTCAAACGCCATGGGGTTTAAGTTTCGTATGGGCTGATGAGAGGGCCCATAATCCTAGGGCAGCCCAATAACCCACAGTATGCCCAAATACCGTGCATAAAGGGCCAAATCGCCCAGGGACCGTAGTCACAGGGTAAGAGGCGGGCATGCAGCCCCCTCCAAAACACAGTGGTGAAGTGGCTTTCGCTACATATCTTCCCATTCGGGGGTAGACTAACCAGGTACCTGACCTTCTGCCGGTCAGTACCTAGATTAGTCGGGCAGCCCACCCATAAAACAAAATTAGCAGAGTAGCCCACCCACAAAACAAATTTAGCAGTGTAGCCCCCCCCCCCCCCCACAATAAAGAATTCACAGAATGGCCCACCCACGGTACATAGTTCACAGAGGGTCTAACCCACAAAACAAATTTAGCAGTGTAGCCCCCCCACAATAAGTCATACTGGCCTGTAGGTCCCAAGTTGTGGGGTGAAACTGTGGCACCCTCGGCCTTGCTGGGCAAATGGCTGTGAGTACTTGGGGGCCAGATGCCCGATGTGCTCTGCTCCGGCGTCAGAGCTGGGGTAGTCTCAGGGTAAGGAAAAAAGGAAGGACAGAGGCCAGCGGCGCTCTGCCCAGTTGCCAGCTCTTCCGCTGGGGCAGCCTGTAGAAAGTCAGGCTCAGGGGAAGGAAACAAGGGAGGACAGAGGCCAGCGGCGCTCTGCCCAGTTGCCAGCTCTTCTGCTGGGGGGTCAGGGAACAAAGGAGTTGACTGGGGAGGAGAAATATCACTTACCTCCCCCTGGTACTCCGGCTGCTGCTGGGGGGGGAGGTCGATGCTCTCCACTTTCTGTAACTCCAGCTCTAGTTGGGGATCTGGGCCGGTTGCCCAGCATCCCTGTAGGGCCGGTGGAGAGATCTCGGTCCCATCTCCACCTGCCTGCAGGGGGTCCTCCCAGGACCAGTCTATGAGGTCCTCTACCTCGGGTACCTCTGGTTGCTGTTGGGGAGGGAGACCGGTTGTCTCTTCCTCCAATAACACATTCTGCCGCTGGGGAGTGAGACCGACTGTCTCCCCTCCCTGTAAAACATACTGCCGCTGGGGATCTGGGCCGGGTGCCCAGCATCCCTGTAGGGCCGGTAGAGAGACCTCGGTCCCATCTCCACCGGCCACCTCGGTTTCTTCCTTGTCCCACTCTACCTGTGGCTGGAGTTTCTCCCAACGTGCCCACTGGCCTTCCCTCAATGCCCTGTGTTGTAGGTTCCGGGTCACCATGTCCCACACGAACCGCACGTATTTCACCTCTGGATTGGGTCCGTAAAACTTCAGGTGCAACCCTACCATCGTGCCAAACTCTAGTACGGAGTAGCTATACGCCATGCTTGCTGTAGCCACTGCTGGTTCCATTATGTTGCTGAAGATAGGGACGCTGCACAACTCCACACGTTACCGGTGTCTCTGAGCTGCTTCTCCTCGCACTAGGACGCCATCCCACCGCTTGCCACCAATGTAACGGATCCACTGGCACCCCGACTGGGTACCTCCGTTGAAAGATGCTCCTAGCGCTTCCAGAGGACTCCAAGCACTCCACCAGACACCATAAGCACCGCAGGCTGCAGCTATCTCCCTTCAGAACGAAGCAGGAACAAGCTCTTACAAGAGCTCAGTGATTATAGCAAGGGAATATGCCTAGCATAGCAATCCCTTGTAGCAGATTCCCCCAATAAGAGACCGGACTCAAGTTGAGGGTAAAAATAGAACTCTCTGGCTGCTAGCTTGCAGCCCTTTTTATTAGGTGCTCCCATGAAGGGGAGGGACACACACAGTAACGTACATTAACCAATCACACAATAGTTACATCCCACACATAGCCCTCCCCTCTACCTGTAAACTAATTATGTACACACAGGAAAATACAATTATCATAGGTAGGGAAAATACAGTTTTTACACAACATTCATAACTCCCAAAATATACATCACATTCGCATACAAATACATATTCACAAACAATCCATTCGGGGGAACAACATACTCAAAAATCATACGAATTGGACCAGGGGTTCAAAAGTTAGTACAAATGTGCAGTTGACCTTCTGGAAGCATGGTTTTTAGAAGCTCAAACTAGTTCCCCAGAATCCTCTATCCTGGAGACAATGGAGAAGCTGATTTAATTATATCCAGGGACAAACACAGCCTCCATTAAGCACATGTTACCAGCAACCACCAAAAGACATAAAAATACATAACTCCTGTTATACTAAACAGAACCCCCACATTCAACCCATCCCCAGATGGCTTGGATCTGAGCGCTCAACATATCCAAACAGCGCTCAGATGCCACAAACACAGTTCAAACGCCATGGGGTTTAAGTTTCGTATGGGCTGATGAGAGGGCCCATAATCCTAGGGCAGCCCAATAACCCACAGTATGCCCAAATACCGTGCATAAAGGGCCAAATCGCCCAGGGACCGTAGTCACAGGGTAAGAGGCGGGCATGCAGCCCCCTCCAAAACACAGTGGCGAAGTGGCTTTCGCTACAGATGTGCTGGGACATTCTGTCATGTAATGTAGTTTTGAAATGGAGAAGTCAGGTTATGAGGACAAAATGGAGGATTTGTCACAGTATCAGGTTAAAACGGAGTTAGTGCAATAATTCAATACAAGTTCAATAAAGATTTTTAATAATTCTACATCAGTCCCCCCTATGAAATGTTAGATTCTAAGAGATAAAACTGTATTTGTTAATACCAGAAGACGTGTTAGCCCAAAGGCACAGAAACCCCGTGGCCGCTAGCTAGGTGTTAATGCAAAGTGCAAGTCTGTCCCTAATTCTGACCCTAATAGGCTAACTCATCCGTCAGCATGGCTCTCGAACACTTCACACCCATGGGTGGCCCATGGCGGCTTGCCCACCACTTCTCCACACGGGGCCTTTACCATTCACTGACAGATGCTGTCCCTAAGATGGTCCCTTCCTAGAACTCTCGCACTTTATCATCAAAAGGGATAGATTGCAGCGGCAAACAGGGTGAGTTGAGATCCTGGAAATCTTGGTCATCAACTTCAAGATGTGTGAAAGTAGGTGCCGCTTGGTCAACAGTCTTCGTGAGGGATTTTCTCAGACAAGGGAAGACACAACAAAAGAGAAGAGCAAAGATAAAAAGAAAAATTAGTATTGCCATACCAATATGCATTAAAGCCTTTTGCCAACCCGTCATCCAACCAAACCATCTGTCCCAGGGATCTTTTACCCCAGAATTCCTTTTCAACTCTTCAGAGAGGTCATTTAATTTTGCTATGGCTAACGTAACTTTACCATTAGGGCCTGTGTTTTCTGGGATGTAAGTACAACATGTCATGGTGTCGGGCAAAATTTTACATACCCCTCCTTTTTCGGCTAGGATCATATCTAGGGCCATTCTATTCTGGAAGGCCATTTGGGATGTGGCCTGCAACTGTTCGGCTAATCCCTGGAGGGCATCTCTGGTGTAATTAACAAAACGTTGTTGGTTGTAATAAATGTAATTTATCCAATTTAAATTCTTGTTTGCGGTTACTATGGTAAAAAGTGATTCGAACCCTGCAGCAACTTCATCTCTTGCTTTAAACTCATTGGGTACCCCCCTAGGCACCCCAATGGCATCAATGTAAATGTGAGGATCAAAACTTCCTTTTATGGGCTCAGTTTCCCAATTTTTCTTTGGTTCCACATTAGTAATTCAAATTCTACTGTTGTCGACATTGCTTCCTCAATTTCTTGTAGTGAAGGTAGATCTTTTGACTTCCAATACCTAGCTATTAATATAGACCCTGTGCCCAGTAAAAGAAATATAATTTTCTTGATTATTTTAGTGGTGTTTATTGGGAGTGATCGCAGCAGTATTGTTTTTGGGTCATGAGGTATTCGCTGATTTGTGGTTTGTTTTACTATTTTTCCAATCTTCTTCCAGAATATATTCACCTCTTTACATGTCCACCAGACATGCAACATGGTGCCTCTGTCTGTGTCGCAGCGCCAACACCTGTCTGATGAGTCCGGGAAGATAGTGTGCAGGCGAGCTGGAACCATGTACCACCTGTACATTATCTTCCTTGTTACTTCTAGATGCGCAGTGCTAGTGGTTAATCCAGAATGTGCGTTAAATTTTTTTTCCCATTCCCTTATTGGAATATTCTGTTCGAGATCTTCTTGCCAATATTTCATAAATTTCCAGTCTGCTTTATCCGCTGGATTGGCTAATGTTTGATAGCATAAAGACAATGATTTTTTCGGAGGGCTTAATGATAAGCATTTCTCTTCAAACTTTGATATAGAAGATTGCAACATATCTGTTCTTACTTGAACCTTTTCTGTATCTAGAATCGCTTTAATTTGGAGATATGCGAATGTGTAGCTTGCTGGTAAAGAAAACTCTTTTTGTAGAGTCGAAAATGATTTTAAACCTTCTGTGGTACATAAATGGAACAGATGTGTAATTCCTGCCTTTTCCCATTTCTGGTATGGAAACGTTCCATTACAAAAATATAAGGTTTTGATTGGAGTCGCTAAGGCCCATGGGTTAGCTGTGCACAGTTTATCTCTGTAAGTATCCCAGGTTTTCAATAGATGTTTAGTGGAGGGCAGCATATTAGGATTCAATTGACGTAGTTGTTGAGGCTTCCATAAAAGTGTCGAAAGATCTTGTGAGCCACAGTAGTTATTTTCTATTGCCCCCATTGAGGAGTATAGTTGGTTGAATGAACACTGATAACGTTCATAAGTATTGAAGAGTAATAATATGCTTTTATATTTGGTATCCCCATTCCTCCCTTCTCCAGGTTTCTCATCAGTAATGTTTTAGGCATTCGCGGATGTTTATTACCCCAGCTAAAGCGAACCATAGCAGCTTGCATAGCTGTTATATATTTTTGTGGGAGTATTAAATTCAGCGATCTGAAGTAATATAGTATCTTAGGTAATATTGACATTTTAAGTGCTGATATTTTCCCCACCCAAGATAAGAACAAATTCTTCCAGGATTTTAACTGACTATCGATTTCCTTCAATAGCTTTGTGTAGTTAACTGGTAGGAGATCTTTTTCTTTTTTGGTGATTCTGATTCCTAAGAATATTAAATGGTCTTCCCTCCAATCATAAGAGAAACTTATTTTCAATCTTTCATCTGTTAATTTGGTTGTATTAAAGCCCATTGCTTGAGTTTTTGTCATATTTAATTTATAATATGATTGTTGACTGTAATGCTGCAGTTCTTTATGCAATGAGGGAAGTGATATAAATGGTTGGGTAATTGTTAAAAGAATGTCATCAGCAAATAAACTAAGTTTATATTCCTTATGACCAACTAATATCCTATATAAACTGAGCCCACAAATAGCTCAAATGTGGCAAACCTATCTGGAATCTGATAATAAGAACTAGTATATGGAGAGAAACTAGACTTACTGGTTTCGGATAAGGCTTTATTTAGTTTCTATTTTTTTTAATTTCTAACTCGACAATCTTATTCACTATCAATAGGGAAAGGAAGCAGGGAAACTATATCTGTGCAAAATAAAAAAAATAGAATAATAGCGGGTAACATAGCAAATGGATGTAAATAGAAACATTTAAAAAGATAAGAAAGGAAAAACAACAATATAATTGCCAAAATGTGTTTGTTTATTTTATTTATTTATTTATTTATCTCCCCCCTTTTTTTTTTTTTTTTCTATAATAGAAGTAGAGCTATTAAACCCAGGCTGTAATAGATATTTAAGCAGAAGTAGAGACAGAAGATCAGGAATCTCTTTTCCAACTGTTAAATATGTCAATATTAAATAAGCTAATTCTAGTAGAAGTATAACACAAGACTATACTTTACGATATGCACTATGATAATATTGTCTCTCTGATAACAGAATTCTTTGGGATCTGAATTATGATAACAGGGTTAATATTTCTATGTACCCTCCCTTTTTGCTTTCTGTATCCCCTTTTATTTATTTATTTATTTTATTTTTTTCTCTTTGTTTTTTTTTTTTGTTGTTTTGTTTTTTATGTGGTAAAAGAATAAAGAGTAAATTGCAAAAAAAACTTCCTTTTACTGGGGCTTCACGCTTAACCTTAGTGTGGCTGGACTCATGGGTGTTGAGGTGTGTGTCAGAGATAATATGTATGGGCATAATGGCCTTAGTCAAAGTACACTCCCCCCACCATTCCGTGTCCATTCTGGATGTTAGCTGTAAATCCCCACACAACCAGTAAATGTCTCCTAATGACCTAGTGTGATGTTGCAGCAAGCGTACAGGAACAGTTCTGTATGTAGCACAATAACCTTTGGAAAAGTTACCCACAAATTTACCAATCCCATCGTACATGGCATAGCAAGTGTAATTACCTTTATATACGGGAATACCATCAGGGGGTTTGACATGTTTGGCTAGAAGAGGATACTCTGCTGTCCATGCTTGACATATGGACCTGTTAAAATTGTAGTGATAGGCAAAAAGACTCAAAACACAATTTTCTACATCTACTGGTAGGGTCAAAGGCACAGTGCCCAGATGGGGCTGGCACCACCACACACATAGCATGCGGTTCTGTTATGTTTGTTGGCATTATATTTCATCCATTCTAACCATAGGTTAACATCATTAAAACCTGTTTCAGCGGCCATAGTATCTTCAAAGGTGGGGTTAGCAATGGCCATCATGTCTTTAAAGGACTGGATGTGTGGTTTTAATGGGTTTGTGACCATGTGAGTAGCTCCTTGCCACTCAGGAGAATTACACATATCTTTAAGGTAGAAATGCCCTAATTTAGTATAGGAACCCTTTTTCCAATACATTCCCAGTACATATCGGTCTGCATCTGTTGGACTTGGATGCTCAACATTTAGAATTAATTTCATTGGTGTGCCTCCTCCAGGCTTTCTCAGAGTCATTCTTTGAAGGAGGGACCTACCATGATCATCTACTTTAGATAAGGCACTTTTTGGCTTGTAACCCCAGGAAGGCCCGGCATTCCATCCCGCCGCCCCCCAATGGTCACAATTGTGCCCCCATTGTCTGTCAACTACACAAACATATGGGTCTTTTGCATGAGGGATATCTCTATAGATATTCTGGATTTGTGATGTAGTGAATGGGCATTCTACGATGTCACAATAATCAAAGGTATAGGTAGCCACGCGGGTACATGATGAATTATACCAGAAGGTGTACCCACTAACATCTTTAGTGATGGCTACTTGCTGGGCCTTAATTAAACTAATTAAGGAGACAATGTACCAGAGGTACATGGTTGTGCGGTATCTGCTTCCTCTGGGGCAGGAGACTTCTTGCAGTGGGAAGCGTGGATCCAATGTGGCCTGCCGGCCAATTTGACGGAGGTGGCGGTAATCAGGAGAACTTGGAATGGCCCGTCAAATCTTGGTTCCAGGGTGTTTTTCCGCACAAACTTCTTGACCAGAACCCAATCTCCAGGAAGCAGGTTGTGGGTACCTGTGTCCAAATCGGGATCTGGAATTGAAGAGAAAACTTGGGCATGTATTTTGTTCAAGGCACTTGCAAGTTCAGTTACAGAGTCTACCAAAACATCAGATTGAAGCTGTAACTGCTGCGGATAATAACAACCTAGTCTGGGTGCTGTCCCAAATAGAATCTCATATGGGGATAATGAGTGTTTCCCTCTAGGTGTGTGCCTAACGCTGAATAAAGCTATTGGCAGGCTTTCTGGCCAGGACATCTTTGTTTCTTGTGACATTTTTAGCATTCTGGCTTTTAGAGTGCCGTTCATGCGCTCTACTTTACCACTACTTTGTGGGTGGTAAGGGGTGTGAAAGGCTAGGGTCACCCCCAGAGTAGTCCAAATTTCTTTAGTCACTGTTGCTATAAAGGCTGGACCCTGATCTCTTTCAATGACTTCTGGAAGTCCGAATCTACATACAATGTCTGTAAGTAGGCGTCTTGCGGTTGTTTTTGCAGTGATATTGGCCACAGGGTAGGCTTCTGGCCAGCCTGAGAACATGTCCACTATTACTAGTGCATATTCATGAGGCCCACTCTTGGGCATTTGGATGTGATCAATTTGAATTCTCTGGAATGGGTACATGGGTTTTTCTAGGTGCTTTGCAGGCACCTTGATTGGTCTTCCTGGATTGCATTTTGCACAAATGACACAGGCCCTACAGAAGCTGTTAATCAATGTTGTGATTCCAGGTGCTTCATAATACTTTTGAATGAGGGCAGCCATTAGGTCTTTTGACAGATGTGCAGGTCCATGTGCCCATTGGACAACTGCTGGATATAAATTCTTTGGAAGGCAAAATTTAGAGTTGTTGTAATAAATTCCGTCCTTTAGGACGGCTCCTTTCTTCTTCCATTTCTGGATTTCTTCAGGGGTAATTGCAGCTTGCTGTTCTCGCAGAATTCTTAGGTCAGTAGGAAGAGTTTGCAAGGTAAAGATAGGAACTTCTTCTTCTTGACCAGACACTTCTTCATCCACTTCCTGCAAATCTCTGGCCGCTTGCTTAGCAGCCTGGTCAGCCAAATGGTTGCCCTTTGCTTCATCTGTATCCAACTTCCCATGTGCCTTGACTTTCAAAACGGCCACTTCTTCAGGGAGTAGGAGGGCATCCATTAGTTCCTTGATTGCAGAGCTGTGTTTGACTGGTGTACCGGCAGTGGTAAGAAATCCCCTTGTCTTCCAAATGAGGCCGAAGTCATGTGCCACACCCAGAGCATATCTCGAATCTGTATAGATGTTGGCACGTTTTCCTTCTGCAATTTTGCATGCTGAGGTCAGGGCTTGTAATTCAGCTTCTTGCGCAGACATTGCTGGCGGTAAAGATGATGACTTGAGAACTTCCTCTGTTGTGGTTACGGCATATCCTGTGTGGTATTTTCCTTCTTCATCAGCATACCTTGAACCGTCCACAAACAGGGTAAAATCCGGATTTGGTAACGGATTCTCATGCACGGTTGGTAAGTGCACTGTTTCCATCTTCATCTGTTCAAAACAGTCATAAGGAGTTTCTGGGTCATAGTCATTCACTATGACCAGGTCTCGAAATTCTTTTTCCAGGAAATGGCGTGGCCATGCTTCAAGAAGATCAGTTGTTGTGTATTTGACTACGCCATTTTCTTGTAGCTGTGATTCATCCATGGCGGCCCATAATTTTGCCATAGGCCCAAGATCATTCCATGATTTTGTTTTCAACTTGGTAACAAGGATATGTGGAATAGCAGTATCCCAATGGCGGTACAGGTAATTGAGTTCTGGGGGCAGTTGGATCAGGACCATGCTATTGCCTTCAGAGTCACAATAGAAATCTTGAGCAGTGAGCTTCACTTCAATCCAGTGGTAAAGCTCATCTTCGTAGCAAGGTTCAGGAGTAATGTTTGTCTTGTACCTGTCAGGGTACCTGTGGTCTCTACCTCCGAAAGAGGTAGAGACTTAGCTGTTCCTCCATCCAGACGGTCTGATGGCTCCCTTCCCCGCGGTCTATCCGGTCATGCTAGGCCGGCCGCGAGGGAGTGACTGCCTTTTACAGCATCTAGGCAGGAAGTAGTCATCAGGACACTCCCCCAGAATGACCTGTCAGTCAATTGCTGCAGGACCAATCAGGACGCCTCGGAGGCGTGGTTACTGCTCTGAACAGGGTATTTAACAGAGCTTCTTTCATTAGCTCATTGCCCTGTCGTGGTTCTAGCTTGCTCTAGTCACTCAGTGCTTGTGTATTCTATTATCCCTTTTGGTTTTGACCCGGCTTGTTTACCTTACTCTGCTTATCTCTGTTACCCTTGATTCGGCTTGTCTCTCGCTTACCTGTCTTCTGTTACCCTCGACCTCGGCTTGTCTTTGACCATTCTATACTGTACTACTTACGTTAGTCCGGCCATTCTAAGGTCCGGTATACGTATCTGGCTACTGTTTGTACTCTGCGTGTTGGATCCCTGTCCCGATCCTGACATTACGACAGGGCCAATGGATCCTGCAAGTACAAACAGTCTGCTGGCTGCTCCTGATCCTAGGTTTGAAGCCATGGATCACAGAATGGATCAGATGGCGCTTGCGCTACAGGCTCTATTAGCTTGTGCCAATAACCCACCAAAGGAGATACGTAATACCCCTGTTTCTCCTGTCGGTTCAGGTCTAGAGGTAGCCACAGTGGGTGCTTCTTCTCACATTACCCCCCCAGTACGCTATGGTGGGGCTCCTGAGAAGTGTCGTGGTTTTTTAAACCAAATTAGTATCCACTTTGAATTGCAACCTCGCTCTTATCCTACAGATAGGGCAAAAGTAGGATTTATTATCACCCTACTCATTGAGAAAGCTCTGAGATGGGCCAACCCACTATGGGAGAACGATTAGTTTATAACTATAACGCATTTGTAGCTGCTTTTAGAAGAACATTTGACCCTCCAGGTAGAAAGGTTAATGCAGCCAGATTACTGTTGCGCCTGAGACAGGAGAACCGAACACTGGTGGATTATGCACTAGAGTTCAGGTCTCTGGCGGCAGAAATCAAGTGGAATGAGCAGGCGTATATGGATGTATTTTTGAATGGCCTATCTGATGTAATCCTTGATGAGGTTGCTACCAGAGAACTCCCTGAGAATTTAGAGGATTTAATTTCGTTCATCTCTCGTATAGATGAACGTCTAAGAGAGAGACAGAACACTCGAGAGAGGAACCAGAGACCTTCTTTTAGGTTAGCTCCCGCTTTTCCAAGTCCTGACTCCACGATATCTTTGCTTACTGAACCTATGCAGATAGGGTATACCCGCCTCTCTGAGGAGGAAAGACAGCACAGGAGAAGAGAGGGTTTGTGTATGTATTGTGGAGCCAAGGGTCATTTACTCTCGAACTGTTATAACCGCCTGGGAAACGCTCGCACCTAAGTCTCTCTAGAGGACAGGCCTTGGGTGTTTCTATTTTGTCCTCTACTCCTAATTATAAAGATCACAGGCTTCTGCTACCAGTTTCCTTAACTTGGGGGAAGGAAGTAGTAAGGGCTACGGCATTGATAGATTCCGGTGCTGCTGAGAATTTTATCGACCAAGCCTTTGCTAGTAAGAACAATTTCCCATCCCAGCTAACGGAGACACCTTTGGCCGTTGAGGCCATAGATGGTAGACCACTACTAGACCCTGTTATCTTTCGTGAGACCATACCCATTGATTTAAATGTTGGTATCCTACACGTGGAGAATTTATCTCTTATGCTCATTTCGTCTCCTTCCGTTCCCATAGTTCTGGGGTACCCATGGTTGAAAAAACATAACCCTATTATCGATTGGGAGTTAGGAGAGATACTCTCGTGGGGCCAGGGCTGCCAGGATCGGTGTTTGTGCAAGGTTTCTCCATTAGCTAATATTAACATACCGGAGAATCCTACTCAGTCCACAGAAAGACAAATACAAGACCTTTACCTAGACTTAAGGGCAGTGTTTGACAAGAAGAATGCCGATTCTTTGCCTCCACACAGGTCATTTGACTGTAAGATTAAGCTTCTACCCGGCACTATGCCTCCGAGGGGCCATGTATATCCTTTGTCTGTTCAGGAAAACTCGGTTCTAGAGGAGTATATTCAGGAGAATTTAGAAAAGGGATTCATCAGGAGGTCTTCTTCTCCGGCCGGGCCTGGGTTCTTTTTCATTAAGAAGAAGGATGGCACGCTGAGACCTTGTATCGATTACCAAGGCTTGAATAAAATAACTGTCAGAAATGCCTATCCTATCCCACTGATTACCGAGTTATTTGATCGTCTTAAGGGCTCCAAAATCTTCACCAAGTTAGATCTCAGAGGGGCTTACAATTTGGTGAGAATCCAGCAAGGTCACGAGTGGATGACGGCATTCAATACCCGGTATGGCCATTACGAATACACTGTTATGCCATTTGGACTATGCAATGCTCCTGCAGTATTTCAAGATTTGATTAATGAGGTACTTAGGGAGTTTCAGCATGATTGTGTTATTGTTTACCTGGACGACATACTAATACACTCTAAGGAGATTGAGACTCACCATAGACAGGTCAGAAAGGTATTACACAAGCTGCTGCAACATGGCCTATATTGCAAATTGGAGAAGTGCAGTTTTGATCAGTCTCAGGTAGACTTTCTTGGATACGTGATTTCTGGGGAAGGTTTTAAAATGGATCCTGTAAAACTCCAATCTATTTTAGACTGGCCCTTGCCCAAAGGACTCAAGGCTATCCAAAGGTTTATTGGTTTTTCCAACTACTATAGGCGCTTCATTAAAGGATACTCCTCTATCATTGCGCCTATTACCAATATGACCAAACAAGGGGCTGATACTAAGTTCTGGTCTAAGGAAGCTCTTGGTGCTTTCAAGACTCTCAAGGAACTTTTTGCCTTGGCTCCCATTCTAGTCCATCCTGATACGACTCTGCCTTTCTTGCTCGAGGTCGATGCCTCTGAGACAGCAGTTGGGGCTGTTCTGTCTCAAAGGTTAGGGGTGGATAAACCGTTACACCCTTGTGGTTTCTTCTCTAAGAAATTTTCTGGGCCTGAGAGCAGATATGACATCGGGGAAAGGGAACTGTTAGCAGTCATTAAAGCCTTAAAGGAGTGGAGACATTTGTTGGAGGGTACCCTACACCCTATTACGATTTTGACGGACCACAAAAACTTGTCCTATATTGGGGAGGCTAAGCGCTTATCCTCTAGACAAGCTCGTTGGTCCTTATTCCTGACTCACTTCAATTATGTACTGACTTACAGACCTGGTTCTAAAAACTCTAAAGCCGATGCATTATCTCGCCAATATGAACCTTCTACTGTACCTGAACCAGTTCTTTCTTCTATAGTTCCGAAATGCAATATCATTGCTAATACGAATCTCAGGATTCATTCTCCATTACTGGCCGAGATCATTAAGTTGCAACATCTAGCACCTAAACAGACTCCTGCGGGCCGTCATTTCGTTCCTACTGCTCTTCAACTGGAACTTTTACAGTGTTTACATAATAGCAAGATGGCGGGACATCCTGGTATTCGCAAAACTTACGCGTTGATCTCTAAGGACTTCTGGTGGCCTGCTTTACGGAGGGATATTGAGGAGTTCATCGCTGCATGTGAAGTTTGTACTAAAACCAAACAACCCCATACGCTTCCATGTGGATTCCTGCACTCCTTGGAGGTTCCAGAAAAACCATGGTCCTGTTTGGCCATGGATTTTATTGTCGATCTACCTATCTCTAAAAGACAGACTGTTATCCTCACCGTGGTTGACAGGTTTACTAAGATGGCACACTTCATTCCCCTGCCTAAACTCCCGTCTTCTCCCGAATTGGCAGAGATATTCGCTAAGGAGATTTTTCGCCTACATGGGATACCCTCTCAAATTGTATCGGACAGAGGCTCCCAATTTGTTTCCCGCTTTTGGAGGTCCTTCTGCTCTCAACTTGGTATTAAATTAAACTTTTCTTCTGCCTATCATCCTCAGTCTAACGGAGCTGCTGAACGTACCAACCAGAAAATTGAACAATATTTACGATGCTTTGTTTCTGAACACCAGGATGATTGGGTCGGTTTGATTCCTTGGGCGGAGTTTGCACACAACAATCTCGTTTGCGATTCTACTCATTCAAGCCCCTTCTTCATGAATTATGGTTTTCATCCGTCTATTCTTCCTTCGGATTCTCCTTCCCAGAGGGTGCCGTCGGTTGATGTTCATGTTGCCAATTTGAGGAAGTTGTGGGATCAAACTCGACAAATCCTTGTGCACAACTCTATGTTGGTCAAGAAACACGCTGATAAACGTAGAAGGGCGGCTCCGGTCTTTGTTCCAGGTGATAGGGTATGGCTGAGCACGAGGAACATCCGTTTAAAAGTGCCCTCCATGAAGTTCGCTCCTCGTTATATTGGACCCTACAGGGTGCTGACCCGTATCAATCCAGTTGCGTATCGTTTAGCTCTTCCTAATACCTTACGCATCCCGAACTCGTTTCACGTTTCATTGCTGAAACCACTCATATGTAACAGATTTTCCTCCACAATAGCCCCTCCCACCTCCGTTCAGGTGGAGGGTCAGGAGGAGTATGAGGTTAACTCTATTATTGATTCTCGAATCTCCCGGGGGAGAGTACAATATCTGGTTGATTGGAAGGGATATGGTCCTGAGGAGAGGAGTTGGGTACCTCAGGAGGATGTTCATGCTCCCCGTCTCCGCAGGGCGTATCACTCTCGCTTCCCATCTCGTCCCGGTTCATTCCGCCCGGTGGGCGTATCTGAGAGGGGGGGTACTGTCAGGGTACCTGTGGTCTCTACCTCCGAAAGAGGTAGAGACTTAGCTGTTCCTCCATCCAGACGGTCTGATGGCTCCCTTCCCCGCGGTCTATCCGGTCATGCTAGGCCGGCCGCGAGGGAGTGACTGCCTTTTACAGCATCTAGGCAGGAAGTAGTCATCAGGACACTCCCCCAGAATGACCTGTCAGTCAATTGCTGCAGGACCAATCAGGACGCCTCGGAGGCGTGGTTACTGCTCTGAACAGGGTATTTAACAGAGCTTCTTTCATTAGCTCATTGCCCTGTCGTGGTTCTAGCTTGTTCTAGTCACTCAGTGCTTGTGTATTCTATTATCCCTTTTGGTTTTGACCCGGCTTGTTTACCTTACTCTGCTTATCTCTGTTACCCTTGATTCGGCTTGTCTCTCGCTTACCTGTCTTCTGTTACCCTCGACCTCGGCTTGTCTTTGACCATTCTATACTGTACTACTTACGTTAGTCCGGCCATTCTAAGGTCCGGTATACGTATCTGGCTACTGTTTGTACTCTGCGTGTTGGATCCCTGTCCCGATCCTGACAGTACCACATGGTACAGAAGGCATAATCCGGGCCTTCACAGAGAGGTGTCTTGTCTTCGTAAAATGTTAAATGTGGATGCATTATTTTCTTGATACATCCACAGAGAAGGTAGATGTAGGTTTCATCCGTGACAAATCCATAGTAGATACCCCCCTCAGGGAGTGGAAGAAGAGTGGATGGGTTAAGAACTTGACATCTTTGTATAGAAATGTTGTCAGGCAGAAGAAGATGACATTGCAGACGCAAGTGTCTAGCAGGAGACACGTGCTTGAGCTGGACTTGGTTGATAATGGCAGAGATGTCATGAGGGGCCAAAACAACCAGAGGGTGGCCAAGGGCCAGGTCTGAAGTTCTTTCAATGAGTTCTCTTGCAGCAAAAACAGCCCTAAGGCAGGAAGGGGTCCCTCTGGCCACAATGTCCAGTTGGCATGAGAAGTAACCAATAGGCCTCTGCCGGCCTCTTAAGTCATTAGTTTGGGTAAGGACTCCTGTAGCATGGCCTTGTCTTTCAGAGACAAATAATTTGAAAGGTTTGGTATAGTCTGGTAGGCCCAAGGCAGGAGCAGAAACAATGGCACGTTTAAGAGATTTGAAGTTATCCAGAGCTTCATTTGTCAGGCAGAATGGGTCTGACTTGAGTGCATCATAGAGAGGTTGCATAAGCAGAGAGGCTTCTGGGATCCATGCTCTGCAATAGGAAATGAGGCCTAAGAAGGCATGAAGAGATTTTGAAGTCCTTGGGGGTGGAATGTCCAGAACTGCTCTGACTCGGTCCCGAGTGAGATGTCTGGTACCTTGAGATAAGCAATGTCCAAGGAAAATAACTGAAGGTTGGCAGAACTGTAGCTTGAGAAGTGAAGCTTTGCATCCTTGTTCTGCCAAATAGCAAAGCAGACTAATTGAACACTTTTCAGTAGTGGGTATATCATCTCCACAGAGCAGTAAATCATCCACATACTGGAGCAAAACAACTTCTGGGTGTTCAGCTTGCCATGGGTCAAGGATGGTACACATGGCCTTTGCAAATTGACTTGGAGAATTTTGTGCTCCTTGGGGCATGACAGTCCATGTATACTGTTGCATTTCATGAGTGAAAGCAAACAAGTATTGACAGGATGGATCTAGCGGAACACTGAAAAAGGCATTAGCTAGGTCAATGACTGTAAAGTACTTTGCAGATGGAGGGACTCCTGAGAGCAGAGTGTGAGGGTTTGGTACAAGAGGGGTGTCCAGAACAGTTGCTTCATTGACAGCACGGAGATCCTGAACCATCCTATACTTCACTGGCTCACCTTTTGGAGTCTTCTTTTTCACAGGAAATAATGGAGTATTACATTCAGATTTACACTTCACTAGAGCACCCTTCTCCAAGAGTGCTTTGATGTGAATGGAAATGGCTGCAGCCTGTGCTGGTTTTAGAGGATATTGTGGTTTCCTTGGTAACTTAGCTCCTGGAATAAGCTTTACCACCACAGGTGGAACATTTAGGTGACCTATGTCCTCTGGGCCTGAGGACCATAACTTAGCAGGCACCTGTGTTTTCAACATATCTGGGAAATTGGACCTTGGTTCTGCTGCCTCCCTACGGGGTTCCTCTAATTGCAGCATCAGGGGTAGGGAGCACAAGGCTGAGGTGTTTGACAAGAAAGATGGGTCTGGCAGGTCTTGTTCTCTTAGAACACTTCGGGCTGCACCTGTGTCAACAAGAAATGTGGTAGGTTGACCTTCAATGGGTAAAGTCACTGTGGCAAGTGCCCCCCCCCCTTTATCCCCTGTAGACACTGCCATGACAGGGGTTAGTGACACAGGTTTGCCAATTTCCTAATCATCTGGTTCCTCAACAATTGGAACCGTTTTCTCGGCCTTAGGGGCCGGGGCAGGCTTGGACGGCTTTCTGGGCTCCCCTGGTTCCCTTCTAGGTTCTGGGCAGTCACTTCTATAATGTCCTGTAGCTTTGCAATTAAAACAAGTAACATCCTCTAGCTTAGCACCCTTGAGGGCAGGGGAGGAGCGGGCTACCATGATGGGAGCTGGATTGGGTCTTCTGGGGGTCTGGGCAGATTCCAAACCTCTAGCAACTAGGAGTAAAGTATCCAGGGGAACAACCTTATATTCAGGGCGTGCAGCAATGATTCCCTTGCGTATGGAGTCTTTAACACCTTGGACAAACGCACCTGACAGCATTTGTGAATGAATTTTGTCAGTAAGATCAAATCCCAAATCTGTAAACATTTGATACAGTCTTGCATGAAACCTTTCCACTGATTCTCCTTTGTCTTGCACAACATCAGTAAGACCAGCAGCCTGATCTGCAAGTTTGTCCTTAGCCCAATCTTTTAATTGATTGCAAAAAGTTACTCCGGAGGGGTAATCAACATCACTCGTGAGCAGATCTGTGCTGAGGTGGCGGGCCATGCTGGGCCAATATGCATCCCCTGCTTTAATAGCACAAATGCTCAGTAGGTCACGCCAAGCGGCAGAATAAGTCTTTTGAATCTGAACTATCCCTCGGTAAAAAGGCATAGGCTGTTTTTCTGGGTCAGGGAGAGATTTCATTAAAGCACTAGCTTGTGTGGGGTTAAAGACTACATATTTAGGAGGGGCCCGTTCTCCCCGACCCTTATGGCCGAAGGGATCTTCAATAGAGCGGTGGGCCGAGACTCTCGCAGCCTCCAATGAATCCTGAGACAGCCTGTCATCCTCTTCCTCATCTAACTCTATGATCTGGGCCCTTCTGCGTGAGGGGATCACCTGAGGTGACAGAGCCGGGGGATGAGAGGGTGTCCCGGAGGCGGGAGTCGCCATTGGGTCATAATCTTGGGATCGGTAATCACCGGGAAGCACCGGCATCAGGGGTGCTGAATGACTGGGCGCCGCCATATTGGAGGCGGGGAAGGAAGTTGCATTGGGGTTAAGGGAAGAAGCGGCGGCCATGTTGGATGTGGGCACATCCGGGGCAGACTGTACCGGACTGGGCATGACCGGAACTTGGGGAGTGGCTTGGGGAAAGGGGTATGGATAATTTGGATAGGGCATGGACATGGGGTAAGGGAAGGGGTATGGCCAAGCCATCTGGGTGGGGGCTGGGGCGGAACCTGGAGAGGGCAGGAAAGTTGGGTAGGGATTAGCAAAGGGGGTGGGAACCTGGGCCGTGGTAGGGGCGGGCAAGGGAGAGGATGGAGAAGAATCAGTAGAGGCGGGTGAAGAAGGAGGAGCCGGAGTGGGATCAGCAAGATTGACAGTGGCGGGGGAGGAGGGGTTAGCTAACTGGGCAGATGCAGATGGGAGGGTAGGATTATCAACGGAGAGAAAGTGCGGGGAAGGAATGGCAGATGAAATGTTAGGAATAGACACAGAAGGTGTTTTAGGGATGGATGAGGATGATGGGAGTGTTAGGGAAGGAGAAGGGGAAAAGAAAGATCCATCAGAATTCAGGACCGGGCAAACGGGGGAGGTGGTGGGATGGGCGTTGGGATGATTGGGAGTAGGGAACATAGTCAGTTGGCTATCACCTATTGCTGACTGAACCTTGGGGATAGACATCCCCTGGGCGCCATTTTGGGGCGCTGGCTGAGGAAAAGCCCCAGCAACACAGTTATTATGATACACAAACAATTTCACACCCTTGTGAATTATTTCTTCCTCAACCCAACCTTCTTGCTGAATAGCCTTCGCTACTCTGTACCATGCTTCAGCTGTCTTTAATAAATCATTATTTGCAAGCTTGCCTTTCTTCTCCATCAGTAATCTACGCCAACTTTCTGGCTGCAATCTACCACATGTCGGCACAGCAAGTTTACATACTTTAGCAATCTTTTCAACACCTTTAACCATCTCCTCACCCTCTCTGTCTTCAACTAAATCACATGCTAGCCAGCCCTTACTGGGCTTACTCAATTCCTGCCCCATATTCCCCCTTCCCCTACACCAGCGTCCTAGATATAGGGAAAGATAAGGAAAATTGAACAAGAACGTCTACAATGCTCGACTGCCACTTGAGGAAGGTGGGTCCTACTCAAGTGCGTCTTCCCAAAACGTAGACTAGTCACTGAATCCGCCTACCCGGGGTGGTAGACACGGATTGGAGCGAGGTGAGAAGTGTGTGACCAATCACTTCTCTAGTAAGAGGAATGGGAGTGGATAGTGTAATAGTACAGGAAGTGTAGAAAAGGTAAAAAGGTAAGGAAAAATCCTTAGAGACAGACACAGGAGTTTGAATGACTCCTAATTAAACAAACAAGACAACAATACAGTTGAAATACAGTGCATGCATCACAGTTCAAATAAAATCAACAGTAATTCCTTTCTTTTACTCATGTGACTCAAGTCACCTCCCTCAACCTCGTAGTGTCCCCGCTCGGAGAACGACTTCCTCAAGTCTCACTACCAGCGGCCACAGGAAACAGCAATCATCTCCGACCCGAATCCTGTCTAGCCTCCCTCGTTACAGCAGTCCACAAAGTGTGGCCACCTCTATCCTCACTCCCGTAGTGCCCCTATAAAACCCACTTATAAGTCTCACTACCACGTGATGCGGAAAACAAGCAATGCCTACTTGAATCCCCCCAGGAGACTGAGTCCCCTACCACAAATTAAATAATCAGGAAAGCCCCCAACTCAGCGCTTAAAGCTGGAGGGTCCGGGGTCAGGAAGCCCCCAACTCAACACTTAGAGCTGGAGGGTCCGGGTCAGGAAGCCCCCAACTCAACACTTAGAGCTGGAGGGTCCGGGTCAGGAAGCCCCCAACTCAACACTTAGAGCTGGAGGGTCCGAAGCGCACAGTGAAGCTAGCTAGGCTATCAAAGTGACACAAGAAGGATCAAAGGAAACTATGAGTCTACACAGTTCCCACAGTTCCAACAAACCTCTTTTTCCATACAGCCACAGCCACGAGGCTCCTAAAAGAAGTAAACAGGCAAAGAAGACCCCCAGGAAAACTTCCACAGGTCAACCCCCCTTTTTCCCTACAGCCACAGCCACGTGGCTCCTAAAAGGAGTAAAACAGGCAACAGGACTCCAGGCAAATCCCCCGGGTCCACCCCCCTTTATCCCAAAAGGGGCAACAGACAAACACAGAACCCCCAGGCAAACTACCACGGGTCCACCCCCCTTTTATCCCAAAAAGGGGAGACAAATAAACACTCAGCCCGGGCACTCAAACTAGACCATGCCAATACAGACACACCCAGGCAACAGATAGACTAAATGCAGGTAAATAAATGGGTAATGAGACCCCGGGCAAGATATTACCTGTCTTTGATGTCCTCCCGGGAAGCAGTCACAGACACGTGGACGGGTCAATCAAAGGGGCCGGAACATACCGGTGGCTCTGCAGAAGTCTCTACCGTGTACCTGGAGGTGATCAATCTCCTTTCCTTCCCCCCGGATTCCTCCGTCCAACTGCGTCCTCCTTAGGACGGCTCACCGGCCAGACATAGCCCGGGGTCCCTGTTCGGGCGCCAAAGTTGTTATGGTACTTTTTCAGTAAACCAAAATGTTTAAATGTCTATCTGTTCCTGTCCAAATTAAAGAAAATTGAATTGCGTATATACGCTGAAGTAATTCAGTCTGACACACGGAGTTCAGGTTAAAATAACTTTGAGGAAATTTATTGGCAAGTGAAGCAAGAGCGGGCTCGCAGGCCCTTTTAAGAGGCATTTTGCGTCATCATTGATTATCAAGATATCAGTAAATAAATATCATTAATTGGATTAATTGTTAAGTGTCTTGATTAGTGTCCACCTATCAATATAATTAATTGGCTCAAAAACTAAGTGGTTAGCTTCGTGTCCACCCACCGAGAGGTGGTATTGTTTTGGACACGGGTGGGGACAAGGGGCTCAAGCGCCATTTCCCTTAGCATGAGGTGGAAAGGGGGGCTTGAGCGCCATTTTACACGGTCAGTGATGTCAGGTCTTGTGGTCAGGTGCAAGGTCTCTTATGAATAGAACATTTCATTACTACAGTGTTCTCATGGCCTTGTCTTTATACTATGTTGCGAGTTAGGGGAAATTCAGCAGTTCCTGGGTAGTCATGTCTTTATGGAAAATACAGTCTTTGTCTATTGTGTTAGATGTGCTGGGAAATTCTGTCATGTAATGTAGTTTTGAAATGGAGAAGTCAGGTTATGAGGACAAAATGGAGGATTTGTCACAGTATCAGGTTAAAACGGAGTTAGTGCAATAATTCAATACAAGTTCAATAAAGATTTTTTAATAATTCTACATCATACATACAGGTAGAATGGTCGTGTGTGATCAGGTAGACCTAATGCTGGGGCACTCATCAAAGCCTTCTTCACATCTTCAAATGCCGTTTGCTGTTCTTGAGTCCATAAGAAGTGGTCGTGCTCTGTACCTTTGATAGCTGCATACAGAGGTTTTGCCAGTATCGCGTAGCTGGGAATCCATATCCTACAGAAGCCTGCTGCCCCCAAGAATTCTCGCACTTGTCTTCTATTCTTGGGTATCGGTATTTGGCACACAGCTTCTTTTCTCTCTGGCCCCATAATTCTTTGACCTTCAGAGATATGGAATCCCAGATATTTGACAGTTGGCAAACACAACTGAGCCTTCTTTCTAGACACCTTGTATCCTGCCTTCCAGAGAATGTGTAGTAGATCGTGCGTTGCTTGCTGACATATTTCCTTTGTAACTGATGCTATCAACAAGTCATCTACATATTGTAACAATACACACTCTCCTGGGATGGACTCGAAATCCAATAAATCTTGACTTAGAGCTGAACCAAATAGGGTAGGTGAATTTTTAAACCCTTGGGGCAGTCTTGTCCAGGTCATTTGGCGTTTTGAGCCCGTTACAGCATTTTCCCATTGGAAAGCGAAGATACATTGACTTTCTGCGGCAATTCGGAGGCAAAAGAAGGCATCTTTGAGGTCTAAGACTGTAAAATAAGTAGCCCCGCCCGGAATTAAAGCAAGCAGGTTATATGGATTGGGCACAACTGGATGTATACTAACAACCGCATCATTGACTGCTCTCAAGTCCTGCACAGGTCGATACTCATCTGTACCGGGCTTTTGAACAGGCAGCAATGGGGTGTTCCAGGGGGAAGTACAGAATTTTAGGATACCATACCGTATGAACTTATCCAGATAAGATTGGATGTTCTTCTTAGCCTTCTGCGGGATGTGATATTGTCTTAGGCTCACTGGATAAACCCCAAGTTTTAGTTCGATTTTAATAGGTGGAATATTGCGGGCCAGTCCTGGTGGGTTGTTCTCTGCCCAAACTCCTGGTATGTTGAATAAGGATTCATCACTCCTAGGGTTTTGGCTAGTCAACGCTGTATAAAGTCGCCACTCTTCTTCCTTTGGTACGGATAATGTCATAATACCTGAAGGTCCATTAAACTTTAAGGATGTTGTTCCATTTGGTAGGAACGTAATCTGCGCTTGTAACTTAGATAGCATATCACGTCCCAGCAATTGGACTGGACATTCAGGCATATAAAGGAATTGATGTTTTACTACGTGGCCTCCCAATGTACAGAGTCGACTTTTAAGAACCGGTTTTGCAGCACTTCTTCCAGTTGCTCCTATTACAGTAATAGTTCTTCCAGATGGAAGAGCAACTAGGTTAGTCACCACCGAATGTTCAGCACCAGTGTCGATCATGAACGCACTCCTTTTTCCCCCTATTGATACATCGACCATAGGGTCCGCTCGACCAAGGGGGATGGAGCCCGGTCGGTATCAATAGTCCTCCATGACGTGTCAGCCAATCCTACAAAGTCCCTACCTTCTCTATCGCGGGACCTTTGCGCTGCTGGATAGTACCTATCTTCCTTTACACTTCCTCTGTTCCCATTACTCCCTCTATTACCATTGCTCCCTCCGGGGCCTCCTCTACCTCTCGCTCTGCCTCTAAAGTTTCCATAACCTGTCCTAGGTCTGTCTCTCTCATACTGTTCTCTTCGCGGACACTCACTTCTCCAATGCCCTTCTTCCCTACAGTATGCACACTGATTTCTACTCAGAGGTTCCTCATTCCACTTACTATCGCCTCTATCTGGGCCCCGTCTATCTACGCCTGCGATCGCTACCGCTAGCATATCTGCCTTCCTACGCATCTTGCGCTCTTCCTCTTTCTTAGTCTCTCTTTCCCTGTTCATGTATACTTTATTTGCTACCTCCATTAGTTGGGTGATAGACATTCCTGCAAACCCTTCTAACTTCTGTAGCTTGCGCTTAATATCTCCGTAAGCTTGGCTGACAAAGGCGGAGTTCACCATTCGGGAATTATCAGCGTCTTCCGGATTAAAGGGGGTATACAAGCGGTATGCCTCCAATAATCGGTCATAAAAGACCCAGTGTCACTTTTCTGAATCACCTCAACTGTCTTCGACATATTAATGGCTTTCTTCCCTCCGGCTTTCATGCCAGCAATTATTGCGTCTCTATAGGCTTTAAGTTGGACCATATCTGTGCCATTAACATTCCAGTCGGGATCGGTGTTAGGATAATGTGTTGCGGCCCATGCTGCCGGATTGGCTTGATTTAAAGCACGGGCTCTATCCTCTAGCGATTTAATGGCCGCTTGGTTAATCCTTGTCCTTTCCTCATTATTAAACAAAGTCATTAATAACTGCTGGCAATCAGCCCATGTCGGATTATGTGTCTGAACTATCGAGGTGAACAGATCGGTCATAGCTTGTGGTTTCTCAGTGTACGAGGAATTGTGGGTCTTCCAATTCAAGAGATCGGTAGTAGTGAACGGGACATATACGAAGACTGGGTCAGCATGTGCCATTTGACCTGCGGCATCGAGATAGGCTGACCCGGGATTCAGACGAAGAGGCATCTGATAATGTCTAAGTTGTTGGGTACCGGTCAGTTGTCGGGTTAGTATAGGGCTACGTGGAGGGGCGTCAGTTATGGGTTCCAGTCGGGGGGTAATAGGGCATGAGGATGTGGGAGCTTGATTTTGGGAAAAGCTAGTAAATAGAATACTCCCAGCCGAGCTAGAAGAAGCTTGACCGGAAGTTTGAAGTGGCGCCAAATCAGGATATTTAGATCTAACGGGGGTTGGTTCTGGTTCCGGAAGGGGAGGTTTAATACGAGGGGGGGTGGATTCTGTACTAGAGGAGGAAGCGGAAGTGGATGAGGGCAATGAGGGGAGGGGTATAGAACTTCCTGCACTTGCGTCACCTCTTCCTGTAGGGAAGTAAGGGGGCGGCAAAGGGATCTCGGACTCAGGGGGCGTGTCCAAAATGGGCCTAACCACAGTCCTAGTGGACAAACAAGTCCTGGCCTGTCAGGATCGGGGCAGGGATCCAACACGCAGAGTACAAAGAGTAGCAGATACGTATACCGGACCTTAGAATGGCCGGACTTAACGTAAGAACTACGTATAGAATGGTCAGGGACAAGCCGAGGTCGAGAGAACGAGAAGACAGGTAAGCGAGAGACAAGCCGGGTCAAGGATAACAGAGAGAACAGGTAAGTAATAACAAAGCCGGGTCAGAACCAAAAGACAAGAGAAAACAAGAGCACTGTGCGACTAGACTGGCTAGAACCACGACAGGGCAATGAGTAAATGCTGAGAGCTCCCTTAAATACCCTGGTTCTAGAGACTAATCACGCCTCCGCCGAGACCTGATTCGTGTCCGGGATTTGACTAACAGGTCGGGCTAGAATAGCGTCATGACGTCGACTATTGAGCGTCACGTTACAAAAAGGCATAGCTCTCTCGCGGCCGGCGTTTACATGCGCGAGGGAACCGCGAGGAACGGGAGAATCATGCCGTCTGGATGGAAAAACGTCTAAGTCTCTACCCCTCTCAGGGGTAGAGACTACAGGTACCCTGACACTGGCCACCATGAGGCGACATTGCTCCTCGTGGCATATCTGAATCCATTTTGGCGAGTCGTTTACGGCCTGTCTCCAACAATCAATATATGGAAACTGCCCGTAAAGTTCAGGCCTACCTGATACAGCCACGTGTACGCGCTGTACCAGAGTTGGATCCAAACTGCCACGTGGCGGCCATGCCGCGACCAAAGTAGGCCACTCCCTAGTGCACAAAGTGACCAAACGTACAGGAGACATTTTAACCCCAAAATCACATGTTTTGAATCCCTTTTTAAAATTCTTTACCATACAACCTAAGGGATCCGGAATCGTTGACTCCGACGCGCCCATACTTATCAATGGAACGTCGTTGACAACGAATACTATGCACGCATACTATTCAACAGTCACACCCGTTTCCTCTGGCAACAGCACCACGTGGTACGGTTACCAAGTGAAACGTACACAATAACTCAATAAACACTCAGGGAATTCCCGTACACACACAGCTGTTACACCAGTCACTAAATAATCAATATTATGCCCTTTGGCGAAACTATACAGTCACCCACGCTATAATTCTCTATATACGAATTACCCGTCTATAACACACCCCAGTAACATCGTCTTTTACAAATAGTGGTTACAGTACGGTTAGCATAGGTCAAAGCACAATTTAAGGTCACAATACAATTATTAGTGGTTATGGTGTTAAACATGCAATAGACGACAATGATTAGTACTTATATACAGTGTCAGTAAATATACAGGGTTATGGTACCGTGCACTATGATACAGCAACACACTATTAACACTCTCGCTAGACGGCTGAGCTCGCGCTATCTAACAAGATATACACGCTACTAAACAATCTTTAACACATTTACAATTCCCAACTAAACTATTGGCCAGTACCTTGAATGGACTACCTAAAACTATCTACATCCGTTTTGGTTAGCCACACTGCCCAAGCACCACATATAGCGAACTAGAGGACCGAATTTACACAGACGCCTCTTAGTCGATTACTCTATCAAAAATCTAGTGGGTTCCAAATTTACACGCCTTCCCACTTAGCCAAGATAGGTTGAGAGCTAGCGAACCGAATTTACACAGACGCCGCTTAGTCTCCCGGTCCCTCCGACCTAGCGAACAAAATATACACCCTAGAACGCTAGTCTAGACAAGACACCGGTGTCCGGCTAGGGCTATTTACACAGAACCCCGCCTGACTCCAAACCAAATCTTACCAAGTCTTACTAAAGAGCGTTTGATTGAGCGGTGCGCCTTCGCTCCTTCCCTCCGACAGAGGGGGCAGATTCCATACACAATTCAAACCCCTTATGGGCCTACCGCACAATCGGTATACCCCTAGTGGGTCTGCCGTATAAAACAGCAGTTGTCTTACCTCCTCGTTCCTGAACCTGAGTTCACACTCATCGACGGGGACACCCCAGCACTTCTTACGTAGAGGCCGATGATCTCCTGGACAACAGACCAGTGGCGCCGAGACGAAGGGAGGTCCACGCAGAAGTTCAGGGGTGCAGCCGTAGAGAACGTGGGCAAAGATAGACCGTCTCACGCCTCTGCCTCTCAGCTACCGTTGAACGATGAGCTTCCCGGCCAATGCACCAAATGATACCGGAGAAACTGACGGAAGCCAAGCACAGAGAGATGGACACAGGTTTCTTCAGGAAGGAAGAGATTCTTTATTGGATCACCGATCGGGACTCAGAGGGACTAATGTCACCAAAATACAGCAAGTTCTGAGCCCCGGACAATAGTGCAGGCTCCTTATATAGGCACATAACTCCTCCCATATTAAGCTCCACCCGCACATTCTCTTGACCAATCAATACACATAAGAATTAACTTCCTGCTTGACCGCATGGCCTGTCCAGCACAATGGAGGAGGGGAATACTACATCCTGTATTCTTGCACATGCTCCGTACACTACTGATCGTATCTTGCCTCGTGCAACCAACTGATCGATACGTCAGCATATGCACGTACACATGCCACGTGGTAATCTCGGCCTACTAAATTTATTTTTACCGAGATTCCACCACAATGGAACTGCCAAACCATCAGACCACCCCAGTGAGAAGTGTGCGCCTCGTTAAGCGTTCACACTTCTCACAAACCGCAGCTTAATTGGTAACTGTAACTTACTTAATTGGTAATTGGTAACACGTGCGGCGGCCATCTTACGCATAAAGATATCAGCGGTGCTTGGTCGTCGAGTGTCTGGAACTCAAATCGGACAGTTCCAGTTACTTCTGTGTAACAGTGGGAGGTATTGCATGAAGCCAACCCACTGCAGGCACAGGTGGATAATCGGCAGCACCACAGGCAAACCATTTATCTGGAAGGAAAACCTATGCAGGGGCTCCGAGATTCGGGAGCCACTATCACCTAGGTCCAAAGCCACTTGGTCTCTGACAAGGCTAAAACTAATAAGACTGTGGCTGTCAGGGTTGCTGGGGGAGCCGTGTATCGGCTAAATACAGCAAGGGTTTATTTGCATTAGGTTGCGGGGTCAGGGACTGTGGAAGTGGGGCTGATGCCGCAATTGCCCGCTGAGGTGATACTGGGAAATTACCTGGGCAAACCTACGTCTGCATTTGAGCCCCAAACCACAACCACTGAGGAAGCACATCCAGTGGTCACCAGGCAACAGGCCCGCACCCAGGACTACAACACACTGCCGGAGGTCCAGGTAAGAGATCCTTCCCCTCCCCTAGACTGTGTCCCTTGGGCCCCTCCTGACGAATTTGCGGCAGAGGTGATCACTGACCCTACCCTACAGGTATATAGAGACAAAGTCACCTCTGACCAACCTGGGGCGGAGGGGGAAAGATTTGTATGGGATAAGGAGTTGTTATACAGGGAGTCAGATAAGCAGGTAGTTGGGTCAGACCCGATTATTTTTAGGCAGTTGGTCGTACCACAGAGGTCTCGAACTGAGTTACTTTGGATAGCCCACGATATCCCGCTATCCGGACACTTGGGGGTCAGTGGTACCAGATATCGGCTGACCCAAAGTTTCTTTTGGCCAGGAACTAGCCAGGACGTACGCAAATATTGTAACACCTGCAATACGTGTCAGAGAGTAGGTAAGAGAGGGGACCGACGGAAAGCCAGGTTACACCCACTACCTGTCATTGAGGAACCCTTCCACAGAATAGCAGTGGATATCATAGGCCCCCTCCGGAAGCCTAGCCCATCTGGCAAAAGGTATATATTAACAGTAGTAGATTACGCAACCCGCTACCTGGAGGCAGTGGCTTTGACTAACATTCACGCAGAGACCATGGCCGAGGCCCTGATGCAGATCTTCTCCCGGATGGGGTTACCCAGGGAGATCATCTCCGATCAGGGTACTCAGTTCACGGCAGAGGTCACCCAGCACCTCTGGAAGTTTTGTAAGGTCAGACCTATAATCAGTGCACCCTACCACCCTCAGACCAATGGGCTCTGCGAACGGTTCAATGGCACCTTAAAACAGATGCTCCGAACCTTTGCGGAGACCCGCCGAGACTGGGAGCGGTTCCTGCCCCACCTCCTATTTGCTTACCGGGAGGTGCCGCAGGAATCCACAGGGTTTTCCCCATTTGAACTGCTGTTTGGGAGGAGAGTAAGAGGACCTTTAGATCTAATTAGGGAACATTGGGAGGGAGACCGGAGTGCAGACGGCACCCCTATTGTACCATACGTGTTGGCCCTCCGAGACCGCCTGGAAGCGCTAACTAAGACGGTAAAGGAGAATCTGCAGGCGGCTCAGACACGCCAACGCACATGGTACGATCGGGCGCCAGGGACCGTAGCTTCCAGGTGGGACAAAAAGTTTTAATTCTAAAACCTGTCCGACATGATAAGCTACAGGCCGTCTGGCAAGGCCCTTATAGAGTGGTGGAACAGAGATGTGACACCACTTATATAATCGGCTCCTGCACAGGGAATGGAGGGTGACGCATGCTCCATGTGAACATGATGAAACCCTACCAGGAACGCTCAGAAGAGGTGACGGCTATTTGTGCACCCACCTCTGACGAGTGTGACAGCCTTCCCCTCCCCGATCTGCTGGGAGACGGACAGCTGTCTGGGGATTTAGGAGAGGTTGTACTGGGGGACCGGTTGAGTCCACAGGAGCGCATCGAGGTACAACAACTACTGCAAGAGAAGCAGGAGACCTTCTCTAATGTACCTGGCTACATCCCTCTGGCTACCCACCGGGTGGAAACCCCAGGTCAACTCCCCATGCGCCAGACCCCATACCGCATCCCTGAAGCGGTGCGGGAGAATATGCGCAAGGAGATCAATGAGATGCTCCAACTGGCGGTGATTGAACCCTCAGATAGCCCCTGGGCTCCTCCTGTAGTCCTCATACCAAAGCGGGACGGTACAACCCGCTTTTGCGTGGACTACAGGAGATTGAACAAAAAGACTACATCTGACGCATACCCTATGCCTAGGATAGATGAACAGCTATACCTGTCAGGGACCAGGAACCAGACAGAGACAGAAGTAGATGCAAACACACCTTTATTAATAAATAACAAATAAATAACAAAAGCAAAGTCCAGGAATCAAGCAGGGGTCAGTCACCAGAGCGGGTAGTCAGACAAGCCAGGATCAGGAGCACGGAGAGCAGCGGAGTCAGGAACAAGGACGGAGTCAGGAACCAGGAGCAAACAGGAAACACAGGAACAAGGAGACTTCTGGGAAACAGGAAACCACGCAAGGGCAAGGAGGTTCTGGGCTTAGCTGCTTAAATAGGCAGAACTGATTAGCAGCAGGGTTGATTACTACTCACAGGTGAGTAACCATGGCAACAATCAGAAGGAGCTCATAGTAATTGCAGCTGAAACTCAATCACTGAAACAGAAAAGGGTTGCTGTTTAAAACAGCAAAGAAACCCTGACAGTACCTCCCCCTCAACGACTCCCCCCATCTCTGTTGGTGGGTCCGGGCTTCATGGGGAAGCGGGCGTGATAGGAACGAAGGAGGGATGGTGCATGGACATCAGAGGCTGGAACCCAGGAGCGTTCCTCTGGACCGTATCCTTTCCAGTGCACCAAGTATTGGATCTGTCCTCTGAAGACCTGTGAGTCAATGATGCTGCGTATTTCATATTCCTCATGATTGTCAATCAGAACAGGACGTGGACGTGGCACTGAGGTGGTGTAGCGATTACAAACCAACGGTTTCAAGAGGGAAACATGGAAAACATTTGAGATGCGCATGTTAGCAGGAAGGTCAAGTGCGTAAGCTACAGGGTTAACCCTTCGAAGTATACGAAATGGCCCAACGTATCGGGGTGCCAGTTTTTGTGAGGGAACACGGAGGCGTAGGTTGCGGGAAGACAGCCAGACCCTCTCTCCGACCTGATAGGTAGGTGCAGGAAGGCGTCTGCGGTCGGCCTGGAGTTTGTAGTTCTGCATTGCGCGTTGCAAAGAACTCTGAACCTGCACCCAAGTGGAACGGAGTTCCCTGAGATGTTCCTCCAATGCCGGTATCTCCTGTGGCAACGTATCAGGCAACATGGACGGTTGAAACCCATAGTTTGCCAGGAATGGGGATAGCCGGGAGGAGGCATTAATCGCACTATTGTGGGCAAACTCCGCCCAGGGTAGCAGATCAGACCAGTTGTTCTGGTGGTCAGAAATGTAGCAACGCAGAAACTGTTCCAGTGTTTGGTTAGCTCGTTCCGCTGCACCATTGGATTGCGGGTGGTAGGCCGAGGAGAAGGAAAGCTGAATTCCCATTTGCGTACAAAAAGCTCTCCAAAATCTGGACACGAACTGGCTACCCCTATCTGAGACTATCACTTTGGGTAACCCATGCAAACGAAAGATCTCCCGACCAAAAATTGTTGCAAGTTCCTGGGAAGTTGGTAGTTTTTTCAAGGGAATGCAATGCGACATCTTCGAGAATCGGTCAACAACCATGAGAACGACTGTATTGCCACGGGAGACCGGAAGATCTACAATAAAATCCATGGACAAGTGGGTCCAGGGTCGTTCTATGGTTTGCAGGAGACCCACTGGAGGGCGTCGTGGGGTTTTATTTTGAGCGCACACAGGACAGGCAGCTACAAAAGCGGTGACATCCGAACGGAGACTAGGCCACCAAAATTGCCGGGATACGGACCAGATTAACTGGTTTTTGCCTGGATGTCCAGCTGCTTTGGGGTCGTGGTATGTACTCAATAGTTTCGTACGGAGGTTAATAGGTACAAAACAACGGCCATTAGGTTTCTCTGGAGGAGCATTACTTTGTGCAGCCAGAATCTCCTCGCCTAGGGGTGAGGTGAGGTTAGTACGGATGGTTGCCAGTATATGGTCCGGAGGAATCACAGGAGTAGGGGTTATCTCCTCTCTAGATGGAGGGGAGAACTGTCGAGACAAGGCATCAGCCCGAATGTTTTTTGTACCGGGCAAGTAAGAAACCACATAATTGAATCTTGATAGGAAGAGGGCCCATCTAGCTTGCCGGGGGGAAAGTCGCTTAGCTTCAGAAAGATATGTTAGATTCTTGTGGTCTGTGAGTATGAGGATTGGCACTGAAGTACCCTCAAGAAGGTGCCTCCATTCTTTGAGAGCTAAAATTATGGCTAGAAGTTCTCTATCACCAATCTGGTAATTGCATTCCGCCGGGTTCAATTTCCTCGAGAAATACCCGCACGGATGCCTGGAGCTCTCTGGGTTAGGACGTTGAGACAGGAGGGCGCCCACTCCTGTCTCAGACGCATCGACCTCAAGAATGAATGGTAAGGCAGGGTTAGGGTGTGCCAGTATAGGAGCAGCAGCAAAGGCGACTTTGAGAGACTCAAAGGCAGTAATGGCTTCCTGTGACCAATGCTGTGAATCAGCATCTCTCCTGGTCATGTCCGTGAGAGGTTTAACCAAGGAAGAAAAGTTGCGTATGAACTTCCGATAATAATTGGAGAAGCCCAGAAAACGTTGTATAGAGCGAAGACCCGTAGGTCGAGGCCATTTTAGTACAGCCGAAAGTTTCTCCGGATCCATAGAGAATCCAGCATCTGAGATAACATATCCCAAGAATGTGACCTGTTTGCAGTGAAACTCACATTTCTCCAATTTGCAGAACAGATTATTTTCTCTAAGTCTCTGTAGAACACGAGAGACGTCTGCGTGATGGTTCTCGAGAGATGTGGAATGGATCAGAATATCATCAAGATAAACCACCACACATTGCTGCAGCATATCTCGCAGGACGTCATTTATAAATTCTTGGAAAACCGCCGGAGCATTGCAAAGACCAAAGGGCATTACTAGGTATTCGTAATGGCCGCTCCTGGTGTTAAATGCAGTTTTCCATTCGTGGTCCTCTTTTATCCGGACGAGATTATATGCCCCTCTCAGATCAAGTTTGGTGAAGACCATTGCTCCCTTGAGGTGGTCAAATAACTCCGTGATTAATGGAATGGGGTAGGCATTCTTAATACTAATGCGATTGAGACCCCTATAGTCGATACAGGGTCTCAACTCGCCATCTTTTTTCTTTACAAAGAAAAAGCCGGCCCCGGCAGGAGAAGATGACTTCCGAATAAAACCCTTAGACAGTGCATCGGTAACATACTCCTCCATGGCTCGATTCTCTACTACAGACAGTGGGTAAATCCGGCCCCGGGGAGGATTGGTACCCGGTTGGAGTTCGATACCACAGTCATACGGACGGTGTGGTGGCAGAACGCTGGCTTGACCCTTGTCAAATACATCTTGGAATTCTTGGTACTCAGCGGGTAAGGAAGAGGCAGAACATGCGCCCAAAACTTTGACCGGTTTCTGGAGACAGGACAATGTGCATTGCTGGGACCATGATAATATCTCAGCTTTGCGCCAATCAATTGTGGGGTTATGCTTCTGTAACCAAGGGTATCCCAAAACAACCTGGTAATATGGAGAGGAAATGACCTGGAATTGGATCGTCTCATGATGTAGAGCCCCTACAGCCAGAGATATGGGCACGGTTTCTTGGGTCACGTGGGTTGGCTGTATTGGTCTGCCATCGATGGCTTTGAAGGCTAGTGGGAAGTTGCGAGACTGTAAGGGTATAGAGTGCTTTGCTGCAAATGCACAATCTATAAACAAGCCTGCGGCCCCAGAATCAAGAAATGCCCGGGTTTCAATGGATGAATCAGGCCAGGAGAGGATAATAGGCACCAAGCGTTTGCCCACACATATCTCTGGGTCTGCAGAAAGACCACCCAAGATCTGCCCCTGACAGTATCTTGGGTGCGGACCCTTTGCCGGACGGATCGGGCAAAACTTTAACATGTGACCGTGGTGTCCGCAGTATAGGCACAGGCCCTCCCTCCTCCTAAAGGCTCTCTCCTCGACCGAGAGGCGTGAGAAGCCTAACCGCCTTGGCTCCACACAGACAGAGGACTCAGGCCCAGGAGGCATGGGAGGTGAGGGAGGTTTGGGTGGGCAAGAAAAGCTCGGTGCCAAATATACAGGAGGCCTCCGCAGGCGCTCCCTGGATGAGGATCTCTCTCGGAGTCTGATGTCAATGAGGGTGACAAATTAGATCAGTTCCTCGAGATCTTTAGGTAACTCTCTGGCTGCAATCTCATTTTTAAACACATCGGAGAGACCCTGTGCAAAGGCAGCCACGAGAGTCTTGTTGTTCCAGCCACCCTCTGCTGCCATGGTACGGAATTCACTGGCATACTCGACAATAGTTTTTGTGCCCTGAGCATTAGGCATGAGTAGTTCGGCAGTAGGGGTGGAGCGAGCTGGAATATCAAAAACCCTTTTAAAGGACGCAACAAATTCAGGGTAATTGTAAATAATAGGCCTCTCTGCCTCCCAGAGAGGTTTTGCCCAAGCTAGGGCCTTTCCAGACAGCAAAGAAATCATGAAGTGAACTTTGTCACTGTCTGTAGGAAATGCCTGGGGCAGGATTTTAAGGTATCCTTTAACCTGACTTATAAATTCTCTGCACTGAGCTGGGTTGCCCCCAAAATACTGAGGGAGCGGGACAGACCCAGTCATTCCTCTAGCCGCTACAGGTTTGGAGGTTACAACCGGTGCTAGAACAGGAAGTGAGGCAGAGGCGGCCGCAATCGCAGGCTGGCCGGTTACTGGATCCAGATGGGCATACTGGTCCAAATGGTGGTTCTGCTGGTCCCACTGGGTAAGTAGGTTAGGTATAGGTGTCTTGCCTGTACCATCTGTATTCATGGCCCTTGCGTAATGTCAGGGACCAGGAACCAGACAGAGACAGAAGTAGATGCAAACACACCTTTATTAATAAATAACAAATAAATAACAAAAGCAAAGTCCAGGAATCAAGCAGGGGTCAGTCACCAGAGCGGGTAGTCAGACAAGCCAGGATCAGGAGCACGGAGAGCAGCGGAGTCAGGAACAAGGACGGAGTCAGGAACCAGGAGCAAACAGGAAACACAGGAACAAGGAGACTTCTGGGAAACAGGAAACCACGCAAGGGCAAGGAGGTTCTGGGCTTAGCTGCTTAAATAGGCAGAACTGATTAGCAGCAGGGTTGATTACTACTCACAGGTGAGTAACCATGGCAACAATCAGAAGGAGCTCATAGTAATTGCAGCTGAAACTCAATCACTGAAACAGAAAAGGGTTGCTGTTTAAAACAGCAAAGAAACCCTGACAATACCTCACTACTATTGATCTGTGTAAGGGGTATTGGCAGATTCCATTAGCTCCGGACGCCATCCCTAAGTCAGCCTTTGTCACCCCATTCGGCTTGTACCACTTCAAAGTCATGCCGTTTGGGATGAAAAACGCTCCAGCTACCTTCCAGCAGATGGTGGACCGGCTCCTAGATGGGTTCCAAGACTACACCTGTGCATATCTCGACGATATTGCCATATTCAGCAATACCTGGCAGGAGCACTTGGCCCATATAGGAGCAGTTATAGACAGAATCAGGGAAGCCGTTCTGACGTTGAAACCGGCTAAATGTAGTATTGGGATGGCCGAGGTAGAGTACCTGGGCCATCGAGTGGGCTGTGGCAAGCAGAAGCCAGAACCAGCCAAAGTAGAGGCCATAGCACAATGGCCTACCCCTAGGACTAAGACTGAGGTGTTAGCTTTTCTAGGGACAGCGGGTTACTATCGGAAGTTTGTCCCCAATTATAGCGCACTGGCCAAACCCCTCACTGACCTGACCCGTAAAAACCTTCCCCGCCAAGTAACCTGGACCCCGGAGTGTGAGCAGGCATTCCAACATCTGAAAAATGCACTTGTTAATGCCCCTGTCTTGGCAGCTCCCAATCCAACTAAACGTTTTCTTCTACACACAGACGCTTCTATGTTTGGATTGGGGGAAGTACTGAGCCAAGTCGGGGCCGATGGCGGAGAAAATCCCGTGGCTTACATCAGTCGCAAGCTGTTACCCAGAGAAGTAAGCTCCGCCACCATCGAGAAGGAATGCCTGGCTGTGGTGTGGGCCCTAAAGAAGTTGCAGCCGTATTTATATGGACAGGCTTTTTCCCTGCTCACGGATCACAACCCGTTAGTATGGCTGAACCGGGTGGCTGGGGACAATGCCAGGCTGCTGCGCTGGAGTTTGGCGCTGCAGCCTTTTGACTTTAACATTCAGTACCGCCCGGGCAAACAAAATGGAAACGCTGACGGGTTGTTGAGACAAACTGATTTGGAGAAATGATCCGTGAGCACCCTGGACATCCCCAAGCCGATCCGTGTTGGATCAGACTGTGAATGCCGGCTTGTGGGCAAGGGGGAGCAGTGTAGCGGATTGTATTAAGCCTGTCCTGTAATATTCATATAAGACTGCATTTGTTTTATTGTATCTGTGTGTATATGCAAAATATGTGTAATTTTGTATGTGGGTTCGGTAGTCTCATACGAATGGAACTGCCGAACCATCAGACCACCCCAGTGAGAAGTGTGCGCCTCGTTAAGCGTTCACACTTCTCACAAACCGCAGCTTAATTCAAACTGTTAAGTGCATGGGTGGCCGCCGGGCGGTATACGAACCACGTGCGGCGGCCATCTTACGCATAAAGATCTCAGCGGTGTTTGGAACTCAAATCGGACACTCAAACAACCGAACACCGCTGAGACCTCCAGAGTTCCGTAACCACCGAACGGAGGGACCAGGCTACCCCCCGTTCGGTAGAAACAAAGTGCCGAACAAGGGAAATACAATGCATGTAGTATTAAGTGTGGATGGCAAGGATTACTATACATTTTAACTGCCGAACGGAGACCGACCGCAGGGCCCAAACACATGGAACCTTTTTCGGATACCACCTCGTGTGCGGTCGGTCAAACTTCACCCTCCACCTAACTCCCGAACCCCTGGTCTGATCTGGGTGAATTTTGGATATATTATTCACCCAGATCAGGGCTAATTGGCGGTACCCCTAGAATTATGCTACCTACTGGTTTAGGGGTACATCCAGGTTTTGGGGAAATGTGTGTTACAGTTAAGGGGATTATGAGTCACATTGAGGGGAGGAGATGTGTGGGAGTTAACTGTTACTGTATTGGTTAATGTCCTAATGTTTGTAAATCCCTCCCTTGCATGGGAGAAACTCTTAAAAGGAGACTGTGGGAATAAACGTCAGTTCTGCTCATGATGCTGTGTGTCGTCCAGTCATTGGGAGTGCTGTTGGGATATTGTTGGATTATTTTGCCTGCTGGAATTACTACTCTATGGTTCTATAATACTTGTTCCTGAGCCTCACTGGGATCTTAAGTGGAGAATAGCTGTGGAATATCAGCTCTCCGCTACACAGCCCACCCAAATGACTTTTTATGAACAAATGCGTAACACGGAAGTAGAACAGAAGGGCCTAATATATACGCACAACTTAGCACCCCAGACAGAGATGCCAAAGACCCTAGATACATCAGTCAGTGGGAGACAGACTTGGGAGGGGGGGGGGCTGGAGGGGGAGGACTGGGTAGACATATGGGAAGCGACCGCAAAGACATTGATTTGTGTACTACACCAGGAGCAGTCCCATAAAATGTTGATGAGGTGGAACACCACACCAGTACAATTATACAGGATGGGTAAAACCACGATAGACACATGTTGGAAGGGGTGCGGAAATAAGGGCACTTTTGTGCACATGTGTGGGAAATGCCCTAAGGTATACAGATATTGGAAACGAGTCCAGACACTACTGACAGACTTCCTGGAGAGGCACATAGACATGGACCCCTGGTCCGTTCTGCTGTCCAAACCCATAGACGGCCTCCCCAGAAAGGAACAACAACTTTTCAACAAAATCGCCCAAGCAGCCAGACGGGCACTAGCCCAGGTGTGGCTGAAACCCACAAACCCCACAGACGACAAAATAATGAAGATCAAAGACACATATTTCATGGAAAAACTCACGGCCCAAATCAGAAACACAGAAAAATAATTAAAAAACATATGGCAACCCTGGGAGGAGTATGCTAACAACTGAAACTCCACAAGAACACACAGAGACAGGGACTGGGGGGCAGAGGGAGAATGCGGCCCGTCACTTGCCCCTTACAGACAACCCGCTACGCGCCGTACAGCACACTGGACAGTGCCTTCCCCCCCACATCGTATAATTACAGAGACAGACAAGGTAACAGTACTGTGACAAACTGCCATTTGCCACTGGGCATTGGAGAGGACTGATCGCTAGCCTCCTGCCCTGTGACTATGGCCCTGGGATGTATCCCCCTTTAAGACCTGCATTTGGGCATAATGGATTAGTATAATGCTGTTCCTGGCCCTTTAAATACTTTGGAGCAGTGTTACAACTTTTAAACTGGCACTTTGAATGCAGTCGAAGTGCCGAAGTCGTCGAAGTGCCGAAGTCGTCGAAGTGGCCGCCATTTGACAAACGAACACGTGGCGGCGGCCATTTTAACTTATTCAAACGCGGTCAGCGGTGTGTGCAGCCAAATCTATGGAACTGTTTTCGGCTACCCAATTGCACGAACACCGCTTACCCTTACCTTCTTCGACACTGTGACTGAAGACTAAGTCCCGTTCGAAGATTCGAACGCTCGTTCGAATGGGACTTAGTCATTTTCTCGGTGTAAAATAGACCGACCGCACAGCCCAAATCCATGTTTTGGGCATGAAAATGTGCCTGCGGTCGGTCAAAAGTGACTTATACCTATCTCCCGAACAGCTGAACGGATTTGAATGATTTTTGGGTATGTTTGTATTTGGAATGTGCTGATTAATAATATGTATTTTTTACTTTTATTAATATTGGATATATGGTTTTAGAGTTATGAAAGTTGGGTAAAAAGTATGTTTTAACTGTAAGTATAATTGTGTTACCTCTCAGGCTAAGGGGAGGGTATCTGTGGGATGTAACCATTGTGTGATTGGGTAATGTATAATTGCATGTGGGCGTCTCCCTTGCAGGGGAGAATTGCATAAAAGCAGAGTGTGTGCCATTAAACCAGAGTTCTTCTTGACCCTCAACACGTAGTCTTGTCTCATGCTTGGAGGGTACAGCTATATTCACACTGGGGATTGCTATGCGCTACATACTCCCTTGAGCTTTAATCACTTAGCTCGATCCTGTTACACTCTCCTTGGAGGAGAGGTCTTTCCCACACGGTCCTGGATGCTGGAGGTTCATACAGGGTGGAAGGAAGACGGCGAGACTCCAGTCAAGCTACGGCGGTTGTGGAGTCTGCGGTGGTTGTGGTGTCGTCTGCAGGGCTTGGAGTCCTCAGGAAGCGCTAGGAGCATCCTTCAACGGAGGTACCCAGTCAGGGTGCCAGGTGACCCGTTACAAGTACCTGCAAGATCTGGCCAAGGAGATACTGACCCCCCTCAAAAGGTGGGTCAGACAATATCTTACACGCACCAGAGGGCGAGACCCCCAAAGGTAGTCACAAGAAAGGTCTACCCAAACATCAAAACTATGTAAGATAGCCAGTATCAGCGGGCTACGAGGGTCGGCCATGCAGAGACCCTAAACCAGACACCAACCACACGCGACTGCAGGGCTCTCACAGGCAGCTCATTTGGGAACAATTCACAGCTCACCAAGGGCCCTGGGACGGAGCCCAAGAAGGGAAGTATGGGGACAAGGGCCAACATCTCAAAGGATTCCAAAACAATATCACTTGGCCAACGGTAACCCCATGTCAGACATGGCACTGAAGTACACACGTATAATACCCTCACACAGCACTCCTTGTGGCCAAAATTATGGTTAACTGCATGTTTTTATTGTTCTGATTGACTGAATGGAAATATTATGTTTAACAAGAAAAAACTTGGTGACGAACGGCTAACCAAATATGACGGTTTAATCTGCACCCGCAGATTGCAACGCATCCGCAACGTTTTCTTTCCGTATTTCGAAATGTATGCACTTACCATTTCTCGGCCCATGTTCAAGCCAAAGTAAACTGTGATGCCGTTCTATGTGTCAAGATGAAAATAAAGACATTTTTTAAAAAAAGAGTCCAGTATCATAAAATGGAAGTGGTACATACAGGATTGAGCTAAAACAGGAAATAGTGGTACGGCTGTACTACATGAGAAAATTGCAGATGCACTGATACAAGAACCTGGTTATCTGCCAGAAGCAGACAAGCCAGTGGAATCTCCAGTAAAGTGGGGAAAGTCTTTTGCACAACTAACACAAGATCAAGCATAGCATGCTTGGTTTACTGATAGTTCAGTAAAACAATGAAAGACAATGGAAAGCAGTGTCTTACAATCCAGAAACCAAGAAAATACTGACTGCATACTGTCTACTTTTTCCTGTTCCTGTTGTAGAGTTATATGCAGTGTTTCAGGCTCTGAAACAAGAGATGCCTTGTCATATATACACCGATTCTTGGTCTGTTGCCAAAGGACTGGCTACATGGGAGTCACATCATTTCATGATTCATACAAAGGAAGTCTAGGGAAAACATTTGTGGGAGCAGATATGAGAGATGGAACATCAAAATTAGGTAACAGTCTTTCATGTTGATGCTCACTGCAATACTGACTCATTTGGATCGGCTGTTTAACTCTGTTGCAGACGAGAAAGCCAAGATCTAAGAGGCGTCTATTGTAGATTCTAACTCACTTTTGGGTTCGGCTAATTGGGCCCATCAGAAATGTGAACACTTGGGAGAGAAAGACACTCACAGGTGGGCACAACAGCGAGGCATTTTAGTGCCTCTTGATTTAAAGGGACACTATAGTCACCCAGACCACTTCAGCTCAATTAAGTGGTCTGGGTGCCAGGTCCCTCATGTTTTAACCCTGCAGATGCAAACATAGCAGTTTCAGAGAAACTGCTATGTTTACATTGCAGGGTTAAGCCAGCCTCTAGTGTCTTCCAGACAGCCACTAGAGGCGCATCTGCGACGCTGGAGGCATATTATGCCTCCATCACGGAGAGTGTCCATAGGAAAGCAATTAATTTTTTTTAACCCCTGCAGCGTCACGGGAGGGGAACCCTGAGGGTGGGGGCACCCTCAGGGCACTATACCACCACTTTGTTTTCCTGACACTATAGTGATCCTTTAATTAAAACAGTAATTCTGCAATGTCCAGTGTGTCAGCATGAGCAGAATAGACATGTACCAGTGATGGTACGAGGTCAAATAAAAAGAGGAAAAGCACCAGGGCAAATATGGCAGGTAGATTACATATGTCCACTTCCTATGAGTAAAAATTGTCAATATGTATGCATATATGCAAGCAATATGTATTGCAAGAGCACTACCCAAATAAATACTATTAAAATGTTGGAAACCATGATACAGTACTATGGTCTTCCATTACAGATTCAGAGTGACAATGAAAGTCACTTTAAAGGAAAATTGTTACAATACTTTTCTGATGAAAACAATGTTTAATGGATATTTCACATACCTTATTATCCTGAGGCAGCTGGTCTGATTAAAAGGATGAATGGGTTGTTGAAACAACAATTGAGAAAACTTGGTGAAGGTGTCACGTATTCATCCGCACATAAAAATGTGGTTAATGGAAAAGTTTTGCCGAGCAACATTACCATCATGACAGGAAAAGTTGTGAAGAGCAGCAATCATGCACATGGAAACCTGGTAATTACTTTTGGGGTCAAAGGTCATTTACAGCCAATGGGATCCACAGGATGGGTATTTAAACCTAAATTCTCCTCTTGCTCTGTTGTGGTTTCATGCCTATGGTTATCTGAGAGTGTGTACCTGATCTTGTTATTCTGGTATTTGAATTTGGCTGTCAGGAATATTATTTGTTTATTACTGGCCCTTTAAGACGGCATGGAAGTACTATTTGGTTATTTAAACTCCAATCTCCAATACCTCAGGGCACAATTAATGTGTTAATTTGACTGATTGCATCAACTTCCTTCCTAATCCTTTGGATCACTCCTAGAGAGACCGTGTGTTCAATCACCGGACCCCTTCTGAATCTCCTCTTCATACCCCTATATCTTTGATTACCTGGTTAACTAATTCGGACTGGCCTTGACTCTGCTTTTGGAATTTCCTTCAATACTTCTTGATCTCCTATTGAACGACCTCGGACTGGGTAAAGGACATTGCTTATGGACTAACCCTGTACACATCACCTATACTTCTATTTTCAAGGACTGTTTGTTTATCTCTCTGCTTTGCTGCCACATCAGTTTGCCGTGCTGGAACTGCCTCAAAATAAAAAGTGAGTGGTTCTTATTTTTTTTGTTTGGCATTTGTTAAAGAAAAAACATGACATTGGCTTTGTTTTGACTTCCCTGATATCTGGTATCCTTGACTCTTGGCTTTCCCTCATCGTTGTGTCTGATTCTGTGTTCCTGACCTCAGCAAGTATTTTGACTATTCTTGGATATGTTAAGTCCGGCCACTCTAAGGTCCGGTTATATGTTAGTCCTAGGTGTGACACAGTTATGCGTGCTGGATCAACTTGTAATCCTGACATTACGACAGGGTCAGAATTGTGTCAGCACATAGCAGCTTGTGAGAGAAAGCTAAAGGAGAATGGATCAATTTGCCCAGGCTTTCAGCACGCTCCTTAATAGGACGGCTCGTTTACAAACTAAGACTTCTCCAATTATGTCACCACTGCCTAATGTACCTCCACCTATAAGGCACCTACAATCTCCTTATCTCCTCCCCTGCATTTTTTTGGTAATATCCAGGAATGTAGGAGATTTCTCAATTAGTTTATCACTTTGAGGCCTCACCTCGTTCATTTCCTTCAGAGCGAAGATTGGTGTGGCGAAACCAACCTCGCCACTGGGCATTGGAGAAGCCTGTTTGCCCGCCTGCTGACTATGGCCCCTGGGAGATTTGGCCCTTTAAATACAGTATTTGGGCATATTGTATTTTATTATGCTGCTGCTGGCCCTTTAAGAACCATCTGGGACATAGTGTGGAGTTACTGGGTGGCCACCCTTTCATGTATCAGAGGCACATGGTGAGAACAATGGATAAAGCACATGGTGAAAACAAGGGATGGCGGCCATTTTAACTCACAGACACTGTTTGGACTTTTCTACACGGTGCCATCTCGGCGGTATTTGGTGCACAAAGACATCGTGCAGTAGTTTTAAATTATACAACAGGGGACACATTATACAGTAATTATTTTTCATACAGCCTGTATATGTTCTGCGGAATCTGCATTAAACTGTATCTTCCAAACTACTGAACGGATCTGGGTGAATTTTGGATATGTGGTTCACCCAGATCCCACGAATATACTTTTTATGGGGTTATTGCATGTTTTGGGGTCCCTGTGATATGTTTTTTATAAAACTGTATTTCTCTGCCTGTGATAATTATATTGCCCATTGTGTTCAGTAATCATATCACAGGCAGAGGGGAGGATTTTGTGTGGGAGTGTCTGTGTGTATTGTACGGATTGATTGGTTGTATTTCAAAACCCTGTGGGCAGTACTATGTCTGTGGATTGTGAATAAAAGAGGCTGTATGTGCCAGTACAGTCAGTTCTGCTTGACCTCAAAACTAAGTGTCATCTCGTTATTGGGGGAATTGGATTGTATGCTGATTGCCAGGAGTGTAAGCTGATGGTATGCTTTTCCTATTCAGCTGTTTACAGCATTCATATGCTTGAGAGCATTCACATGCTTGTTCGGTGGTTGTGGTGTCTGCTGCAGTGCTTGGAGTCCTCAGGAAGCGCTAGGAGCATCCATCAACGGAGGTACCCAGACGGGGTGCCCATCGATCCGTTACATTGGTGGCAAGCGGTGGGATGGCGTCCTAGTGCGAGGAGAAGCAGCTCAGACACTGGGAACATTTGGAGTTACAAATTGAGGGCAAAGCTAGTATTCTTACAGCGCCCCTGGCTACAGCAGGATGGAATTGGCTAGTTTTCCCACTCCCTTGTGAGCTACAGGGATGCTGGGCGGTCAGCTCAGATCCCCAGCGGCAGTGTGATTTGCAGGGAATAGAGAGCAGTGTCTCCTTTCCCCAGCGACAGTGTGAAATGCAGGGAGTGGAGAGCAGTGTCTCCCCTCCCCAGCGGCTGAAAGTGTGTAAGGGAGAGGAGCTTGTTACCCCTTCTCCCCATCTGCACCTTAACCCACCAAGGGGAGACACCAAGTTCCCCACCGGCGCAGATGGGACCATGGTCTCTGCGCCCAAACTACAGGGAGTACGGACAGTCGGTCCTGCTCCCCAGTGGCAGAGTCTTCTACTGGGAGGGAAGAACCTCGTCCCCCCTCCCCAGCGGCAGCCTAGCCCACCAAGGGGAGATGATAAGCCCCACACCGGTGCAGATGGGTGCCCGGTGCAGTTTCTGTACCCAAACCACAGGGGGTAGGGATGGTCGATCTTGTCCCCCAGCAACAGGGCTGTTTAGCCAAAGGGGAGACAGTCGGTCTCCCTCCACAGCAGCATGGTGCTTTGTCCAAAGGGGAGACCGCCTGTCTTCCCCTCCAGCAGCAACACTAGGTCCAGAGGGAGGAGCCTACTATCTCTTCTCCTCAGCTGGGCTCCAACCAGGCTACTCCCGTGGTAGCACTGGCACCAGGGCAGAGTACCGCTGGTCTCTGCCCACTCAGCATCCCATCGATCCAGAGGGCTAGTACCCCCCCAGTCCCGTGGTGGAGCCCCTGGTCATGGACAAGCTACCTACTACCCCAGGTGCAGTAACGTTTCATTGTGGGTGGGCTGCACTACTGACTATTGTAGCAGACTGGACCCTGCACCAGAGTCTGCCCCAGTTTCCTGGAGGGGACTGCTTGCTTGCCTCCTGCCCAGTGATTATGGCCCCTGGGAGACATTGCCCTTTATTGACTGAGTTGGGGCTTATGGACTGCTATTATACTGTGCTGACCCTTTAAGGACTGTATTTGGGCATAATGGATTGTATAATACTGTTCCTAGCCCTTTAAATACTTTGGGGAAAGATTGGTACTTTTTATATGGCACTTCAGACGCAGTCGAAGTTGTCGAAGTGGCCGCCATTTCGGGACTTCGACACGTGGCGGCGGCCATTTTAACGTTGAACACCGCGACCCTTACCATCGCTTCCACTTCGACACTTCGACTAAAGTCGAAGTACAGGCAACACTTCGAACGAGACTTGGCCGTTTTTATGCAGGAAACTGACCGACCGCACAGCCCAAATCCATGGAACTGTTTTGGGCAAGAAAATGTGCTTGCGGTCGGTCATAAAAGAACTTCCATCTAACTTTTGATATACTGGAGGGATTTGTATGATTTTTGAGAATGTTTATGTTTAGTATGCTGAGTCTGAATGTGTTATTTTTATGAAGATTGGATGTATGGTTTTAGAGTTATGAAAGTTGGGTAGAAAGTATGTTTTAACTTCATGTGTAATTGAGTTTCCTCTCAGGATAAGGGGAGGGAATATGTGGGATGTAACTGTGATATGATTGGTTGTTGTATCCCTCCCTGTGGGCGGTCCTGTATTTGCAACAACTGTAATAAAAACCAGGCTGGGTGTCCCAGCACAAGAGTTCCTGTTTTAACCCTCAAAGTAAAGTGTCGTCTCATTCTAGGGGGAGGATTTATTGCATGCTGTTTCAGTTTGACTGCTAGGAGTGCAAACCTATTCATATGGTTCCTATTCAACTGTCTACAGCATTCAGAGGCTTGAGAGGATTTATATGCTTCTCAGATTCGGTGATTGTGGTGTCTGCCAGAGTGCTTGGAGTCCTCAGGAAACGCTAGGAGCATCCTTTAACAGAGGTACGCAGTCGGGGTTCCAGGCGATCCATTACAACTATGTTTTGTGGGTGGGTTGCTGGACTAACCAAGGCACTGACCGACAGGAGGCCAGATACCTTGTTAGTCTTTTTGGGAAAGGGGAGAAATGTGGCAAAAGCAACCTCGCCACTGGGCATTGGAGAAGCCTGTTTGCCTGCCTGCTGACTATGGCCCCTGGGAGATTTGGCCCATTAAATACAGTATTTGGGCATATTGTATTTTATTATGCTGCTGCTGGCCCTTTAAGAACCATCTGGGACATACTGTGGAGTTACTGGGTGGCCACCATTTCATGTATCAGAGGCACATGGTGAGAACAATGGATAAAGCACATGGTGAGAACAATGGATGGCGGCCATTTTAACTCACAGACACTGTTTGGACTTTTCTACACGGTGCCATTTCGCCGGTATTTGGTGCACAAAGACATCGTGCAGTAGTTTTAAACTATACAACAGGGGACACATCATACAGTAATTATTTTTCATACAGCCTGTATATGTTCTGCTGTATCTGCATTAAACTGTATCTTCCAAACTACTGAACGGATCTGGGTGAATTTTGGATATGTGGTTCACCCAGATCCCATGAATATACTTTTTTATGGGGTTATTGCATGTTTTGGGGTCCCTGCGATATGTTTTATAAAACTGTATTTCTCTGCCTGTGATAATTATATTGCCCATTGTGTTCAGTAATCATATCACAGGCAGAGGGGAGGATTTTGTGTGGGAGTGTCTGTGTGTATTGTACGGATTGATTGGTTGTATTTCAAAACCCTGTGGGCAGTACTATGTCTGTGGATTGTGAATAAAAGAGGCTGTATGTGCCAGTACAGTCAGTTCTGCTTGACCTCAAAACTAAGTGTCATCTCGTTATTGGGGGAATTGGATTGTATGCTGATTGCCAGGAGTATAAGCTGATGGTATGCTTTTTCTATTCAGCTGTTTACAGCATTCATATGCTTGAGAGCATTCGTATGCTTCTCCAGTCGATCCGTTACAATTGGGTATATGATGAACCAACTTAAAGGTAAGGCCTTAACCTGGGTTAATCCATTGTGGGAATATAATAAGAGTATCGCTCATTGTTACCTGGAATTCAAACTGACGTTTGAACCATTAGGCAGAGAGGAAGACGCCTCCACTGCCCTAATGCATATCAAACAAGGGAACCGGTCTATCTCGGATTATGCTATAGAATTTTGTACCTTCTGAGGTAGACTGGACTAACAATGTATTAATCGCTGCTTTTAAAAAATGATTATCCAAAGTTATACTTGATGAAATTGCAGCGAAAGACCTACCTAAGGGGTTAAATGACTTTATTACCTATGTGATGCAGAATGATAATGGACTGAGGACCAGGGAAATAACTAGAAACAGAACTAGACGTTTGACTATGTCACTAGCACCTCGATTCTCCAAACCTGTTGTCCTTGATCTCTCAATTCTCTATGTAGTTAGGGGTTACAGGACTGTCTAAAGTAGAGAAACCGTATAAAAGAAGAAAGGGTCTGTGCTAATATTGTGGCAAGAAAGGGAATATGAGAGATGCTTGTCCTATACGTCCGGAAAACTTCCGCACCTAAGAACCTTAAGGGGACAGGTCTTGCGTATAATGGATACGTCCTCTAGTAATTCCTGAAGCAGATTTCTCCTTGACATTTCCGCCTTTTGCAATGAGGAGAACTTTTCATGCAAAGCCCTGGTTGACTTAGGTGAGGCTGGTAACTTATTGATTTGTATTTTGTTAAAATACACACTATACCAGTCAAGGAGAGATCATCACCTCTAGTGGTTGAGGCTATTGATGGGAGACCCCTATCTCAACCTCTTCTTACCCATGAGAACGTGCCTCTTTGCATTATGATAGAGGCTTTGCATAAGGAAGACATTACTTTCCAGATAATCGCTTCCCCTTCTTGTCCCATCGTATTAGGGTTCCCTTGGCTCATCAAGCATAACCCTCATATTTACTGGACTAGAGGGGAAATACTGGAATGGGGTAGAAACTGTCAGGAAAGCTGCATGTTACTCTTTTCTAAAAAAAAAAAGTGGGCATCGTTGCTTTAACTGCTGCTATGTCTCTGACTCCCGAAATTCCCATATTGGGAGGTTTTAGAGCCGTTTAGTAAAAGCCAGACTAATGCTCGTCCTCCACACAGACCTTATGATTGTTCCATTGATCTATTGCCCGGGGCTATGCCTCCTAAAGGAGCGGTATATGCCCTATCCCCACAAAAAAGTAAAATAATGGATGAGTACATGAAGGCATCTTTAAGTAAAGGCCATTATATGTAAATCATCCTCGCCTGCTGGTAGCTAAGAAAGATGGAGAATTACGACCTTGCATAGACTACAGGGCATTAAACAAGATCACTATAAAAAATTCCTAGCCCATTCCCCTTATATCCAAATTGTTTGATAGACTCCAGGGTGCCTAGATCTTCACTAAGCTTGACCTTAGGAGTGCGTACAATTTTTGGTAAGAATTAGGGAGGATCATGAATGGAAGACAGTGTTTAACACTAGGAGTGGGCACTACAAATATCTTGTTCTGCCCTTCGGGTTATGTAATGCTGCGACCATATTTCAAGACTTCATTAATGACGAACTCAGAGACTATATCTACTCTTTTGTGCTTGTATACCTGGATGATATCCTTATTTACTCCCCCGACATCCAAACTCCTCATGATCATGTCAATCAAGTTTTACAAACTATGCTTAAAAATGGTCTTTATTGTAAACTTGAGAAATGCGTATTTGATCAGCATGAGGTTTAATTTTTGGGGTATAATATTTCTGCCTCTGGTTTCCAAATGGATCCTCGCAAACTAGAGGCCGTTCTACAATGGCCATTACCCAGTGGGTTAAAAGCCATACAGAAGTTTGTTTTCTCTAACTATTACAGGAGATTCATCAAAGGTTTCTCTTAATAGCCCCCATCACCAATATGACACACAAGGGGACTAATTGTACTATATGGCCTAAAGAGGTTATTGAGCTTCTTAAACAAATGTTCGCATCTGCTGCCATATTAAGGCATCCTGATACTAGTAAATCTTTCCTACTTGAGGTTGACCCCTCCAAGACAGGGGTCGGGGCTGTTCTTTCTCACAGAGAGAGTCAGGATGCCCCTTTTGCATCCTTGTGGTTACTTCTCCAGAAAGTTGTCTCCTGCCGAGCGTATCTATGACATTGGTAATAGAGAACTGTTAGTCATCATACTAGCACTTAAGGAATGGTGACATATTTTGGAAGGTTCCAAGGATCCCATTCTGATTATTACTGATCACAAGAACCTGGCATACATTGGGAATGCCAAACGACTGTCTTCTAGACAAGCTAGCTGGTCATTATTTTGTCTTGCTTTTGTCTCGCTTTAACTTCATTATCACCTATTATCACTTGAGCTGTATTTACGTTCCTTTGTGAATAGTACACAGTCTAACAGGGCTGAATTATTGCCCTGGGTCGAATTTGCAAGGAATAACACTACCTATGACTATCTGGGCATAGTCAGTTTTTTGTCAATACGGGTCGTTGTCCTGATCTCCCTGCTGTGTTTTCTGATACAGCTATCCCTACTCTGGATGATCACCTTAACTCTATTCGTGATACCTGGACTAAGGTTCACTCCGCTCTTGAAACTGCGGCTGCTCGCTTTAAGTTTCATGTAGATAAACGGCGGAGTGCCAATCCCGTTTACCAGGTGGTAAGGTGTGAAGAATCACCCTCCATTCATTCGGTACTTTCCCTCCCTGCTACTTTATTCATGGATTTATTACTGTGACGAAGTGCCCTTCGCCACTTGTGCCTGGAGAGGACTGCATGCCCGCCTCTTGCCCTGTGACTATTGACCCTGGAAGATTTGGCCCGTTCAATTCAGTATGATAGGAGTTATGTATTTTTGTATCCTTTTGTGTTTTACTGGTAGCATGTGCTCAATGGAGTCTGCCTCTATCCCTGGATATAATTGGATTATTTTCCCCATTGTCTACGGTGGTTCAGTCCAGAGGTGCCCCTGGATGGCTGAGAATGAGAGGCCAGAGGGCAGTGACTACGATGGCCCTGGTCTGTTATGGGAGGCATTGGAGGAGGACAGTGACTTTGGCAGCACCAAGGAGTCCCGGTATTGGGACATCAGGGAATGGTGATTGGATGCACTGGAGCTCCCTGATGCTACTGACCTGGATCCAGATATCACCCGCCTGATCACCATCGAATAGGAGCTAGAACAGGATTACCATCAACTGTTCGACTTCGCCCAACCACTGTCCCTCAGCTCAGAGGATCACCTGGACACCATACCCCCTTCTGTCCAACCAGCCCCAGAGGTGAGCGACCTTATAGAGTGGTCCTGGGGAGACCCACAGATGGCAGGTGGAGATGGGACCGAGGTCTCTCCACCGGCCCTACAGGGATGCTGGGTACCCGTCCCAGATCCCCAGCGGCAGTGCATATCACAGGGAGAGGAGACACCCGGTCTCTCTACCCAGCGGCGGCCTGAGTTCCAGGAGGAGAGGATGGCAGATCCCTACACCTTACAGCAACCAGCGTCCTGGGGAGGGGAGGCAACCGGCCTCCCTCTCCTCCACCAGCCAGAGGTACCGGAGATAGTAGACCTCATGGACTTGTCCTGGGGATGCACACAGATGGCAGGTGGAGATGGGACCGAGGTCTCTCCACCGGCCCTACATGGATGCTGGGTACCCGGCCCAGATCCCCAGCGGCAGTGCATCTCACAGGGAGAGGAGACACCCGGTCTCTCTTGCCAGCGGCGGCCTGAGTTCCAGGAGGAGGTGATGGCAGATACCTCCACCTTACAGCAACCAGCGTTCTGGGGAGTGGGGCCAGCCGGGCCCCTCTCCCACCGCAGCCAGAGATACCGAGTGAGGGGGATAACAACTCCAGCTACACTGGCGCAGATGGGACCGCGGTCTCTGTGCCAGTCCTACAGGGATGCGGGACGGGTGGTCCACATCCCCAACCAACCCCGCAGGGATGCCAGGAGGAGGAGGTAAGCAAAACTTCCCCTCCCCAGCTACATCCCAACTGGGTCCTAGGGGCAGTGGATGAGCCTACAATACCCACTGACCCCCTCCGAGCAGCAGAGCTGGCATCTGGGCAGAGCGCGGTTAGCCTCTGCCCTCCCTTTTCCCCTGGTCCAGAGCCTGGCTTACCACGGGGTACCCCAGCGGAAGAGCTGGCATCAGGGCAGAGCGCCGCTGGCCTCTGCCCCTCAAGTAACCCCAGCTGTCTGCCTAGCTGCACCAGGGAGACCGTGGGTACTACACCGTCCCACTACAACCTGGAACCTACAGACCAGTACCGTTTGTCGTGGGGGAGCTACTCTGCTAATTTTTATTTGTGGGTGGGCTGCCTGACTAACCGGGGTTACTGACAGATGGAAGGTCAGGGACCTGCGCACCTGGAGAGGACTACTCGCCGGCCTCTTGCCTTGGGATTATGGACCCGGGGAGGTCTGGCCCTTTGAATGCTGTATGTGGGCTGGCCCGCCAAACAGACTTATTCTGGGACTAATGACTGGCAGTCCCATCAGCCCCACTGGACCCGGAAAGGTCCAGTCATGTCTGCCGGAGCAGGGAGTAAAAGGGGGGCAATTGTGAAGAATCACCCTCCATTCATTCGGTACTTTCCCTCCCTGCTACTTTATTCATGGATTTATTACTGTGACAAAGTTCCCTTCGCCACTTGTGCCTGGACAGGACTGCTTGCCCGCCTCGTGCCCTGTGACTATGGACCCTGGGAGATTTGGCCCGTTCAATTCAGTATGATAGGAGTTATGTATTTTTGTATCCTTTTGTGTTTTACTGGTAACATGTGCTCAATGGAGTCTGCCTCTATCCCTGGATATAATTTGATTATTTTCCTCATTGTCTCCAGGATAGAGGGCTCTGTAAAACTGGTTTGGGCCAGATAGCCATGCTGCCAGCCAGGCCCCAAAAGATACTTTACTAACTTCTGAACCCCTGGTCTGATTCATGCTATTTTTTGATATGTTGTTCCCTGAATGGATTGATTGTGAATATATAATGAATATGAATATGCTGTAAAAACTGTATTTTTCCTGCCAGTGATAATTTCATCTTCTATTGTATAAGATAATTGAATCACAGGTAGAGGGGAGGATTTTGTGTGTGCTGTAACCTCTGTTTTATTGGCTACTGTAGATAACGTTCTGTTCCAGCAATAAGCTTTGGCTCATGTGTGCATTATTTGGTGATACCGGTGATATTTATTCCTGTGGATTATTGGGAATATTATTTTATGGGAAGAAGGGAATGCTTGACGGAGTAACGGATTGTACCGTCACATAAGGTTCCCAGCATGAAGTTTCCTCTGAGGTTTCTTGGTCCTTTTCGTGCAGTTAGGAGAATCAACCCTGTTTCTTATTCTCTGGCCCTTCCAGCGTCCTTACGTATACCTAAAACTTTTCATGTGTCCTTGCTCAAACTGCTTGTTTGCAATTGGTACACAAGCCCGATTGTTCTCCCTCCTCTTTTGGCTGTTTCTAGACAGGAGGAGTACGTCATCCATCATTGATTCCAGGTTTTCTCGTGGTTCCTTACAGTATTTGGTTGATTGGAGGGGGTTTGGGCCTGCTGTCCGATGTTGGGTTTCGGCTTCTGATATCCATGCTGGCCGTAAAATTTGTTCTTTTCACTTAAAGTTTCATCTCTAACCTGGTTCTGCCCGCCCGGTGGGCAGTCTTCAGGTGGAGGGTAATGTCATATTCATCTGCAATAAAAATGTGGTTAATGGTATTTACTGTCCTGACAGGAAAAGTTGTGCCAAGCAACATAACCGTCCTGACAGGAAAAGTTGTGCCGAGCAGCAATCATGCATGTGGAACCTGGTAATTACTTTTGGGGTCAAAGGCCGGTCATGGCCAATCAAATCTACAGGAGGGTTTGTTCTGAGCAGCAATCATGCACATGGAAACCTGGTAATTGCCTTTGGGGTCAAGGGGCGAGTTACAGCTAATCAGATCCACAGGAGGGGTGTTTATAACCAATTCTCCTCTTGCTCATTGCCCTGTCGTGGTTTCACGCCTTGGTTATCTGAGAGTGCGTTCCTGATCTTGATTTTCTGGTATTTGACTTTGGTTTTGTTTTGACTTCACTGATATCTGGTATCCTTGACTTTTGGCTTTCCCTCATTGTTGTGTCTGATTCTGTGTTCCTGACCTCAGCAAGTATTTTGACTATTCTTGGATACGTTTAGTCCGACCATGCTAAGGTCCAGTTATACGTTATCCTTAGTCCTAGGTGTGACACAGTTATGTGTGCTGGATCAACTTGTAATCCTGACAGAAGGGACAAATGGAGAGAGAACTTGCCTACAGCTGTGAACATCTTAAACAATAGGCCACTCTCAGATCATGACACCCCCTCACTAGAATGATTGCACCCAATATACAAGCTAAACCATATGTAGCAACTAACACCATCACATATTGGGAAACAATGGAGGGAGCCTTGGCACCATACAGGGCTACCTCAGAGGCGGCAGGAATAGACTTGCGAGCCAGAAAGGAAGAAATAATTCAAACAGGGCAAGTTCAGGTGTTCCCCACAGGTATTGCCTCACCCTTAAATGGATACATGAAATGGGAGGGTTCATAGACGCTGATTACAAGGAGAAATAAAGGTCCTCTTGTTAAATCAGGGACCACAAGACTTGCTAGTGCAAGAATGGGACTGTCACGGCTTACCTAAGTAGGGAGTCCAGTAGGCAGAGATATATGCTCACCCTTACAATTAAACACAGGCCAAGGTGGTCAGGTAAGAATTCACCTGTTCTGTGAGTTTGTGCACGGGGGCTGTGCAGGATAATGCTCCAAGTCGTAGTACAGGTAAGGACACAAGCAGGAGAATCGTCAAGGGTAAGCCAAAAGTCAGAGGGTGCCAGATGTCAGTATACACGATAAGAAAGCCAAGGTCAGGAGCCAACTGGAGAACACTGGATTACAAATACAGGAACCAGAGTAAATGAACTGACACTGCCCTCAGAGAGAGGCAGTGTCTTATACCTGGCTGATTAGGCATACTATACAGGTGGACCATGATTGACAGGAGTAATCACAGGTTAAATCCAGACCCCAGTGCTGGAGACATGGCAGGGCTAAGTTTCAGGCCAAACCAAGAACTGAAATGGCTCAGAGGCAGGAACACAGACTAAGAACCATGTAGCACCCAGGTTCAAATCCCCTGTTGGGCACTTCTGGGGAAACCTCGTCTGGATGTCACGGTGAGAACCGTGACAGGGACAGAATAGCCCAATTGGTTATCATCCTCATTTACAAGGGACAGGTACACAAAGGAACAGTGAGAGTAAGTGGAGATAAGGGATTTGGCTCTACTAACCTAAATCCAGGGGCCAAAGTCTGGGTGAGGACAGAGAAAGGTCCCCCAGAACCAGCAGGCATTATTGCAACAGGCAATGACAATACCGTGATACTTTCCAAGTCAGGTCATGATAAATGGGAATATGTGCCTTCGGGCAAATGTTATTTGAGAGAGTAAAATGAGTTGTATCTTTACAGGCGAAGCTCATTGGTCTGGCTGTTATTGTGATGACTGTGCTTACTCTACACCCTTTGGTCAGATCAGATACCAGCAACGAGATGGAGGTTGGGACCAGACTGTTAACTGTCCAAACATGAGGGTGAGCCTGTATGGAGAAGGCTATTTCAGCCACAATGAAATTGAGACAATGACCTATAATAAGCTACCAAATGAATCATTTGTTAACATTAGAATCTACAACGCCCTTTGGCTGCCGCATACAATATACACCTGTAAGTTCTAATATTTCTTAAGAAGAACTTACCCAACATTGACACTGTCATTAGGCATAATATTGGTTTTGACTTTTTAGTGAGAAATAACACAAGTGAAGATCTTCTTAAGTGAAGATACTACTGACAGACCGGGTGCAGTTAAGCTGCGCATGGGGGAGTGGGAATACCCTGGGAACTTGGAGGTAGTGGTCACTATTAATGTTTATCAAAAATATTATACCAACCGACTATCCGACCTTGCCATTGTGTAAATACCATGGCATTATCCCCCTTTTTCACAGGATGAAGTTTTGACTATTTTAATGGGACAGAAAATGATGAAAAAAGGACAGACGCATGGAAATATGTTCTGGGAGAAAGTGTCGTTGGTGGTATAAATTAGAAAGTAATTTAGCGCTTACTTCACATTTAAACGATCTAACATAAGCTGTATAAATCACCCCATACCTTCACAAGGGTTTTATTGGCTCTTTGAGAGATGGGCTTACAAATAACTCCCATGTAAAATGCAAACTGATTCTACCTTGGGAATGGTGATGCCCGCCATTTACCCTACAAAAACCTTACCTGTTTCCACCCATCTCCATTGGCTGCGAGACACTGAGTTATCAGGATTTAAAATGGATATAAATATACAGTTTTGGGTCTCTCTCTTTCAGATGGTAGGGGTGAGAATGATGATAACAAATGACACCCTTGACGATGCCTTCAATAGCACAGGAACCACAATTAGCCTACCTAACTATGAACAGGAACAGATTAGACAGGTAGCTTTGCAGAACAGAATAGCCTTGGACTACCTGCTTGAAGCAGAAGGAGTGGTGTGTAAATGAATAGGAGGCAAGGCATGTTGTGTGTGGATAGAAGATGAATCAGGGAAAATTAAGCATGAACTTCATCATTTAGAAGATTTGCAGAAACGCTTTAGAAAACCAATAACCACAGATGACTTAGGACACTGGCTAGCTAATGATACGAAAGACTTTCACTGGACATTTGGCATGAAATCATGGATAGGAGGATCATGGATGGATTGGGTTCAAAAATAATAAAAGGTATTGCGTGCTGTGTTTTTATTATACTTTATTTATCTGTGCTACAAAATTGCAAAGAATTTTTAGAATAAAAAAGAAATACTAGTTATAGAGCTAGAATAGTTTAATTGGGATTGTTAGGCGGTAAGAGGTATGTCCTAAGGTATAAGCTACAGGTTTATCCTGTTTAAAATTGGCTAAGTTAGGTGACCCTTGACTTGGAGAGCATTATTGCTTGAATTTAGTATGCTTTAGAAAGAAGGGATCCCTTTATATGGCGTGCCCTTTTCTTAGATTTTTGTATTTACCTTGTATTAACCGATTGCAAGAGCTATACTCTGTCAATAAAGTTTCTTCTCAAATGATTCTACATCAACCTGAACTTTATAGACATTGAGCAAATATTCAAACTAAATGTCACAGAACTGGTGTCAGGTGCGTTCTTCTGAACTCTTAGACATTCAACAGATTTGCAATAGGCCATGTTAAAATGATCTGGCAAACCTTTAAGTTTACTGGTCAAGTTGAATGTCCAAGGGCCATACAAACACAGATTCTACTTTTGTCTGTGATTTTCTGATTCAGACAACAAGTCCCTGACACCAAAACCTCAAACCCAATACACATGCAGTCTACAGTTTTAGTCTCAAGGAATAACAAATTCAGCATCCCCGTCAACACATTTTGTCCCCTGTCACTCAATTTAAAAGAACACATATAATCAGAGACATAGTAGTGGTAACCCTTTTTTTCCCTCAACACAAGAGCTTATATGTCCTTAAAGATGAAAACAATGAGCATGCGGGGGCCTTAAAGTGATACTCTAGTGCCAGGAATACAAAGCTGTATTTCTTGCACTACCGATCCCTCTGCCTCTCCTCTCCCTGGTAAATAAAGGGTTAAAAACCCTTTATTTACTTACCTGATCCCAGGGCTGATGCCCCTCTGCGCTGGGTCAAAGCTCTGCCCCCTTCTTCATCCTGCGATGAGCGGGGTTTAATGCTCATGCATGGCAAATACTGCGCGTGCATTAGGCCTCCCCATAGGAAAGAAATTAATCAATGCTTTCCTATGGGGAAAATCTGACGCTGGAGGTCCTCATGCAGAGCATGAGGATGTGCAGTGACAGATAACGGACCAAAAGTCCGTTACGATTCCGGAAGCCCTCTAGTGGCTGTCTGGTAGACAGCCACTGAGGGCAAACTTAGTACTGCAATGTAAACATTGCAGTATTCTGGAACTGCAATGTTTTACATTGCAGCACTAGATTCAAAAGGGACAAAGCACCCAGATCACTTCAAAGAGCTGAAATGGTCTGGGTGCCTACAGTGTCCCTTTAAGGACCACCCTATGTTCTACTAACATATATAGCATTTGCTGCACATCAGTAAAATCAGTAAAATTGGGAGCTAGTATTGTAATTTCATATACCTAATTTTATCCTCTGTTTCACTTTGACCCCCATATTAATAAAAGGGAGGTTAAATCCTCCCGCATGCCCCTACTCATGGCATGTCACCTAAACAAATTTAAAAAGTACTAGTGACTGGGCAGTAGCTGGTGCTACTGGTGGGCAAGACAAATAACTAAAATGATGGCGTCATAGTGCCCCCCCGCACTCCCAGACATGACCCGTGGATGGTTGCTATTAATATAAACAGGGAGGGGGACGCTCATGGGTGGTGTCCCTAATTAATGTGGTGGGTGGGGACCCTAATTAAATAAATAATTGGGGGGACCTAATGTCCCCCCCAGGTCTCCATCCATGAGCGGTGGGTGGGGACCCTAATTAATTAAAAGGGGGACCTAATGCCATGAGCGGCGGGTGGGGACCCTAATTAAATAAATAATAGGGGGACCTAACCCTAATTAACGGGGGGGCCTAATGTCCCCCCTGGTCCCCACCTATGAGCGGGTGGGGGCCTAATGTCCTCCTTGGTCCCAACCCATGGGACCCTAATAACTAAAAAATGGGGAATGTAATGCCCCCCCCCCCCCGATCTCCACCCATGAGCAGCGGGTGGGTGGGGACCCTCCTGGTTAAACTAACCCTGAAAAAAAAGCAACCAATCAGAGTGTTATGAGTCAAATTACACAGCATGGCAAAATTCCAAAGAACTTTCCCGCGCTGTGTATCATGACCCTGTTCTTGTTTTGTCTAAATGTTCTGGGTTCTGCTTTCTGCCCTGCTCCGGTTCTGGGTTCTTCTAGTCTTGTCTTGTGTTCTTGTTTGGTGCCTGTTCTAGTCTTGCCTTGTTTCTAGTACTGGATACATATCTGCTGCAGAGCCTCCCTATCCACATCCTGGGAGGTCTGTATATTATTCTCCTGGTTCCTGGGATCCGCAGAAGCTGCATCAGGGCCCTGGTATGTGGCCGCACAAACCCTGGTGCTCAACACCAGGGGGCATGTGGTTACCCTGCACCAGGCCCTGATTGTTTCATTTCCACAAGGTCGACTCCGATCATCAGGCACACAAGGGTCTCGGTCTCCGTACCACCAACCGTGACAAATTACTGTAGGCAAACCATGCAGTTTGTGAAGTGGACTTTGCAGCTTTCCTCCTGCTTCAGGTATTCTGGATCCAAGAGATCCTGTACTTGGACCAGTCTCAGTTAGTCTGATTCCTGTTTTGGAAGAGGTCGGTCTGCAACTGCCCTCTTGCTATATTTGGTTCCTGAAAAAGAGGGAGGAGACCGCGCCTTGAATATATAGAACTAGATGAATATACAAGAAAAGTATACGTACACAATATTGGAAGTAGTGGTCCTCTTACACAATATGACCTCAGAAATAAAAAGGAACATACAAATTTTTTTTTTTTAATTTTAGTTTTATTTATATATATTTTTTTTATTTTTTTTATTTTATTTTTTTATTTTTTTTTTAATCTGTATCTGGGGAAATGAGTTTTAGCAAGATTGTTAGTTTAACTCAATGCACATCTTGTTGCATGTATGGATGCCTGGATGTACCCGTCCATGGTCCATACCTCTGTGATGGTTGTGTGCGAGTGGCTTCTCTGGAAGCTCAGATTGGAGATCTTGAGAAGCAAATCGCAACTTTGAGGGAGATCGACAATCTTGAGAGGAGTCTGCTGCTGACTGAGCAGAGTTTAGTGGGGACAGGTAGTGGAGAGGGAGGAGATATGACAGATGGGGAACAGGCATGTAGCTCGGTGACAGTGGGGCGTGGAAGCAGGGGCGGAGGGAAGAGGACAGGGCTAGCTAGTCCTGATTTGGTGCAACCTAGCAGATTTGCCCGGGAAGATGTTGGGAGCATCAGCTCAGGAGTAGCTGTATTAGAGGAAGCTGTTACTTCTAACAGCCGGGTTGACAGCCCCTCTAGTACGGGTGGGGATCAAAATGTAAGGAAGGCAAGACAGGCTGTGGTGGTAGGGGACTATAGCATTAGGAGAGCAGATAGGGCAATCTGCCACTCTGATCGGCTCAACCGGACAGTTTGCTGTCTCCCGGGTGCTCGGGTCCGGCATGTTGCTGACAGTGGATGGATTATTGGGAGGGGCTGGGGATGACCCAGCGGTCATGGTCCATGTTGGTACCAATGACAAAGTAAGAGGAAGATGGAAGGTCCTAAAGAATGATTTCAGGGAATTAGTTGCAAACTCAAGAAAAGGACCTCCAAGGTGGTATTCTCTGAGATATTACCTGTGCCACGTGCTACAGTGGAAAGGCAGCGGGAGATTAGAGAGGTTAATGCGTGGCTGAAGTCTTGGTGCAGGAAGGAGGGTTTGGGGTTTTTAGAGCACTGGGCCGACTTTGCGATTGGGTACAACCTATATAGTAGTGATGGATTGCACCTAAACGGAAGGGGGTCTGCAGTGCTGGGGGATAGGATGGCTAGAAGGTTGGAGGAGATTTTAAACTAGTAGTAGGGGGGGAGGGTCATAGCAATCTACAAAATGGAGATAGGACAGAAAGGAGATGGGCTTTAGCACAGTATAAGGAGGGTGGAGACGGGGGGAGGGGCAAGCTCAGAACAGAGAAGCTATGTAATGTTGATAATTCACAAAATAAACAAGAGACGCATGATATTAAATGTATGCTTACTAATGCAAGGAGCCTAAATAACAAAATGGGGGAACTAGAGGCATTAGCATACACTAAACAATATGATATAATAGGCATAACTGAAACATGGTGGGATGAGACACATGACTGGGCAGTTAACTTAAATGGGTACATGTTATTTAGGAAGGATAGGAAAAACAAGAAGGGTGGTGGTGTATGTTTGTATGTCAACCATGATTTAAAGCCAAATCTTAAGCAAATTGAATGCGATGAGGAAAATGTGGAAGCTTTATGGGTAAATATCTGCTTGGGGGAAAAGAAGGGAAACCAACTATTGGTTGGGATATGTTATAAACCACCTAATGTTAATATTGACGAGGAACAACAGCTGTTTGAGCAAATTGAGAAAGCTGCAAATCTTGGTAACACTTTAATTATTGGAGATTTTAATTACCCAGACATAAATTGGGACATAGGGACTAGTAGCTCAGCAAAGGGAATTAGGTTTTTAAACTTGTTAAATGACAACTTCATGTCACAACTTGTACAAGCACCAACTAGAATGGACTCTTGTCTGGACCTGGTTTTAACAAACAACGTTGATCTTTTGACCAACATTCAAGTAGGTGAGCACTTGGGAAATAGTGATCACAATATAGTGTCCTTTGAAATAAACTCAAAAAAACAAAAGCACATGGGGTATACTAAAACATATAATTTTAAAAAGGCCAATTTCAATAAGATAAGGGAAGCTTTACAATATATTGACTGGCATAAACTCTTTAGTGAAAAGAACACTGAGGATAAATGGATCATCTTCCAACAAATATTAGAAAGGTACATTTCTCAGTATGTACCATTGGGAAATAAGTATAAAAGAAACAAATTAAAACCAATGTGGCTTAGTAGAGAAGTAAAACAAGAGATTAAAAATAAGAAAAGGGCATTTAAATCAGACAAATCAGATGCATCTTATAAAAGATATAAGAAAGCAAATAATGCGTGCAAAAAGGCAATTAAACTTGCTAAACTTCAAAATGAAAAAATGATGGCTAAAGAGAGCAAAACCAACCCCAAAGCATTTTTTAAGTACATAAATTCCAAAAAACCCAAAAATGAAAGTATAGGTACACTTAAAACTGAAACGGGGGTTAGTTAATGAAGACCAAGAAAAGGCAGGAATTCTAAATAACTATTTCTCCTCCGTATATATTAAAGAAGAACCCATGGCAATCGATGTGCAAATGATTGCTACTAAAAACTTGCAGAATAATTGTAATTGGTTAACTCAAGACAATGTGCTGCAGCAACTAAAGAAAGTTAATATAAACAAAGCTCCAGGGCCTGACGGTATCCATCCACGTGTACTTAAGGAACTAAGTGTAGAAATAAGTGAACCTCTGTTTTTAATCTTTCAAGATTCTTTTCTTTCAGGAAGTGTTCCGCAGGATTGGAGGAAGGCAGATGTGGTTCCTATATTCAAAAAGGGTTCAAAATCCTTGCCTGGAATTTATAGACCTGTGAGCTTAACTTCTGTGGCTGGTAAAATATTTGAAAGGTTATTAATGGATAATATTCAAGAATTCCTTGAGAAGAATATGGTTATCAGCAAAAATCAGCACAGTTTTATGAAGCACAGGTCATGTCAAACTAACTTGATTGCGTTCTACGAAGAAGTAAGTAGAAGTATAGATCAGGGTGTTGCAGTGGATGTGATCTATTTGGATTTTGCCAAGGCATTTGATACAGTTCCACACAACAGATTAGTGTTCAAACTCAAGGAAATCGGTCTCGATGAAAATGCTTGTTCTTGGGTAGAACATTGGCTTAAAAACAGAATACAAAGAGTTGTCGTTAATGGTAAATTTTCAAGCTGGACAGAGGTGGCAAGTGGTGTCCCTCAGGGGTCTGTTCTGGGACCCCTTCTATTTAACATGTTTATAAATGATCTTGAAGACAGCATTGAAAGTCATGTTTCAGTGTTTGCAGATGACACAAAACTTTGTAAAATAATACAATGTGAGCAAGATATTACTTTGTTGCAGAGGGATTTAGATAGACTGGAGGACTGGGCACTCAAATGGCAGATGAAATTTAATGTTGAAAAATGCAAAGTTATGCACTTCGGCGTAAAGAATACACAAGCAACGTATACCCTTAATTGAAGTGAATTAGGGATAACAACACACGAAAAGGACTTGGGAATTGTTATAGACAACAAACTATGCAACAATGTGCAATGTCAATCAGCAGTGGCCAAGGCCAGTAAGGTATTGTCATGCATGAAAAAGGGCATTCATTCTCGGGATGAGAATATCATTTTGCCTCTCTATAAATCACCTGTTCTAAAGAAGGATATTATGGCACTAGAAAAAGTGCAGAGGCGGGCTACAAAATTAATAAAAGGAATGGAACATATCAGCTATGAAGAAAGGTTAACAAATTTAAACCTATTTAGTTTAGAAAAACGTCGACTGAGAGGGGATATGATAACATTATACAAATATATTCGGGGCCAATACAAACCATTGTGTGGAAATCTATTCACAAACCGGACTTTACATAGGACACGAGGCCATGCGTTTAGACTGGAAGAAAGAAGATTTCGTCTAAGGCAAAGGAAAGGTTTTTTTACTGTAAGAACAATCAGGATGTGGAATTCTCTGCCTGAAGAAGTGGTTTTATCAGAGTCCATACAGATGTTCAAACAGCTACTAGATGCATACTTGCAAAGACAGAATATTCAAGGATATAATCTTTCAATGTAGGGTAATAACTGCTTGATTCAAGGATAAATCTGACTGCCATTCTGGGGTCAAGAAGGAATTTTTTGTCCTAGCTTGTTGCAAAATTGTGCTTCAAACTGGGGTTTTTTTGGTTTTTTTTTGCCTTTGGATCAACAGCAAAAAACAGGTGTGAGGAAGGCTGAACTTGATGGACGCAAGTCTCTTTTCAGCTATCTAACTATGTAACTATGTAAAGGATAATAGTGCAATATGATTAGTACAATGAGTATATAGATGAAAAATACTAATAATTTTCCACTCACATATCCCAGAGCTAACCTAGAGCTCTGCCGTTAATGCGCCTGGACGGAATAATCCCCGTCTAAGAATATATATGAGGGAGTGGTGGTCCCAATCGTCTCGGATGGAGTAATATGTGGAGAGACAGGAGAATCCGGATAGTGCAATATGTATTTATAAAATAAAGGGTGAATAAAATGATATAAAATCAGTACTCACATTTACTAGAGCAGAACTTGCTCTAGTTTTTTTAGCGTAGGTGGTATAGTCCCCACCAAGGAACAGGATGGTAACCAGGATGGAAGAAATTAAATTCAAATGTGTGTGTATATATACAAAGAATTTATTTAAACAAAAAATAGGATAAAATAGATAAATGCTATAAAAAGTCTTTCAAAGTCCACTTTACGCGTTTCGCCTATCAAAAAGGCTTCTTCAGAAGTGTGGATATGTCCTGAAAGAGTCCGTTTATATATGAAATTTCTAAGTGTAGATTCCGTCCTTATAAAAATTATATTTAGGGGGGCTCCAAATTTAAAAATGCACTTGACAAAAAATTAAACTAGAGACGAGAAACACATCCAGAATTTTTTATCTTTGAATAAAGGTTTTTACAAGTGTAACAGCTGTATATCTTGTAAACAAACAAACCCTACTGAAAAAAGAAGAAACTCATTCAAATCTAATAATACAGGCAAAATATATACAATCAAAGAAACCATCACCTGTGAAAGCAAAATTTTTATTTATGTTAGAATGCCCCTGCGGCCTACAGTATATTGGCCGCACCATTAGATCACGAAGGATACGAATAGCTGAACATTGTAGGAATATCAAAAACAATTATATTAACCATTCTGTATCATCACATTTTTGCAAACATAATAATGATCCCAAACACCTAACTTTTATGGGCATTGCTACAGTAAAAAAATCACTGGAGAGGTGGGGATCTAATTAAAAAAAATAGGACAGAGAAATGGAGTGGGTGTTTAAAATAGACACTCTACATCCTAGTGGGCTGAATATAGAATTTGATATTTTTAATTTTTTATAATAAATATATTTTTATATATCTTATACATTCTTCTTATCCTTTTTACATCTACCATAGATGTCCCATTCCACTTATGTTTTTATACAAATTCGTTTTTATAGAATTTCATTTATATAAACTACATACATTTTATTTTTATATTCAGTTGTCCTATTCTTTGAAATCATATCCCCCACCTCATTCACATAGTGCTCAGTATCCTTTATATATATATATTTTTTTTATGTCATATCTTTTTATGTATGGATACACCTTTCTTCATGTATGGGCTTCTTATTCTCCATATGGACTATTTCTGTATGTGAAATTTTGCATGCCTCAATATTAATTATTTGGTACAGTAATGGCTGTACACTATCATATTTTATGCTTTATATTTTCATCTCAAATAGACTCAAGTTTGTTCTATTTGTATTTGCCCACACAACCCATGCTGCCAACTTACAGCTTTTTACCCATTCTTTTTTTAATATCTACTTGTAATATTAGTGTTAGTCTACATGCTAATGCACTTGCGTTCCATAGATGGAACGCATAGCTAGACTGATCCAAGAAGCGTCGCGTCACTTCCGGCGCGCCATTTACTGTCTCCCATACACACTGTTATATAGTATAATGTACAGCTCGTTTTCGTATTTTTTTTTTTGTAAATATGAATTTTATTGAACGTTTTCTCTGTGTTCTTTCAATTGCAATATAATAACTCTTTGGACACGCAGGTCCCTTATGACACGTACAATTGTCGGGTTACAAAACCTATGAGAATAATTACTGGTTAGCATGGCTGCTCGCGGTTCAGTGGTAGTTTATGTCAGGCCATTGTGTAATGGACTCTCAGGTCCTATTTCCTGCATACTCTCATCTCGTAATCCGTCATGAGAGCGCATGGCCGTTATGAATATACACCAATGATATACATGCCTTGAGTTCGTGTCGGGAACCGTTCGGCTCCATATGTGGTGTCTGCGCCTGCGTCTGTGGGAGCTGCAGTGTGGGCTTAGACTCGCAGGTTTCCTATCTTACTAAGCTGTGCGCTGTCGTGTTCTGAGTCGCCATGCGCTGGTCTAGGGTTATTGATAGTGGTCCGGTGTGTTCGAATTCAGGCAGTCAGTGGACTCCTATAGGAGTGCGCTGATATTCCTGTCTTTCGTCTTGTGGACGTGAGCTGTGGTTGCCTTTCCTGTGCGTGTGTTGTCTGTTTCAGTGTGTGGCTGTTGGGGTTGTATCACCCCAGGGTGATTCGGTTGTGTTCATGAGTGTTTGTGTCGTATGACCCTCTCCCTCCTTCTGCGTGGGGTGTTAGCTCCTGTATGGTCTTGTTGCATCCCCGTGTGCGTTCCTCTGTCCCCTCCAGTGTGTAGGGGGTTGATGTCTTATGTTCTAATTTCTGGCGGTCCAATACCTCCCACAGATCCGCTAGGCGGGTTCTTTATGTCGTCGGCTCTCAGTACGGTCGTGAGCGCCCTGTGGTGGTACTGGGGCGTTGGTGGGTGCTACGGTAGGGGGTGGGTGCGGGGAAGAACGGGAAGGTGGTTGTCTGCCTTCCTCCTCAGTGCGCCCGTGTCCGCCCCCCCCTCCGACGACCGCCCCGTCTCCCGTCTCAGTGCCTCTCATCGTCGTCCTGCATTACGTGCCATGCAAGATCCACGGCGTCCACCTTTCCACGTGTTTGTCCTGTTTCCCTTGGGATTCTGCTATCTTTGCCTCTGCTATCTTGATGTCCTCCACCCGTTTTTTCCATTCTTCTATCGTGGGTGGGTGTTCCTGTTTCCAGTGTAGAGGGATCAGGGGTTTGGCAGCGTTTAGTAGATGCCTCAGTATCGACCTCCGGTAGACGGGGATTGGACTTTCTGTGTGATGCAGGAGTGCGGTTGCCATCGTCCAGTCTGTGGGTTCATCCAGTATTCATTTTATCTCACTTTGTAAGGTTTTATTTTCCTACAATCCCACCAAATGTGTTTTAGGGTGCCGGGGACCTCCCCGCATCTCCAGCAGGTGTTTGGCATTGTTGGGCTGTATCGGGCAATCTGGGATGGAGTGCGATACCAGTGTGATAGGAGCTTATAATTCACCTCCTGGTATTGGGTGCTGGAAGCGCTTTTATGTTGTAGGGTTAATATATTTCCCCATTGTTCGTCCGTGAAGGTCTCCTCCGACCAGTCCTCCCATTGTCTTTTGTATAGATTGTTGGCAGTGCGGTGGGATGTCTGCAGGTTCTGGTACAGAGCGGACACCCGGCCGTCCGAATCAGGTGTTTGCGTGCATAACTTCTCGTACCATGTTAGTTCTCTGTGTATCTTGTTCCTTCGGGGCAGGTTTTGATAGTAGTGCTGCAGTTGGAGGTGGTGGAATTGATGCATTAGTGTGGGCGTTTCTGTTCCCTCGATTTCCCTCAACGATCGTATTCCCGTATTGTTCAAGACTGCGTGGATCGGTATATATCCTTCCCGGTCTTCGGCCGGCCAGGCTGTTGGTGGGAGACTGTCCCCCAGGTTTGGGTTGTATGTGATGGGTATCAGGGGGCATGGGCTTAGGGGAGATCTGCTGTTCTTTCCTCATTGCAGACCAGTCTTTCAGGGTGTGCGTGAGTGGTGAGTCGTCCCCGAGGAGCGTTCGAGCGTCTCTATCAGCGTTCCAGATCAAGTTATGCAGGTTTTTGCCTGCTGTGTCCCTCCACAGCTGGACCCATCGTTTGTGTGGTGTGTCGACATGGAGTTCTTTAAGTCTTTGTAGGACAGTTGCCTGATGATATCTGTTGATGTCGGGCAGGGCTAGCCCGCCCCAGCTCCTCGGAAGGCACAGTTTGTCATAGCTAATTCTGGCCCTTTCCCCCTTCCATACATATTGTATGAATGCTGTCTTGAGTGTCTTAAAGAATACGTGGGGAATGGTTTGCGGTGTCGTGTGTAGGATATACAATATCCGTGGCAGGATATTCATCTTTAAGACCGCTATTCGGCCAATCCAAGATATGTTCGGGTAATTCCATCGTCTGAGGTCCTCCGTGATGTGCGTTAGGAGCGGTGCTTAGTTTTGAGCGTATATGTCTTTGGATGTGTGCGTTATCCAGAGTCCTAGGTATCTCATTCTGTCCTTGCACCAGTGGAACGGGAACTGTCGCCTCAGCTGTTCGCAGTCTTTATCCGGAACCGTGACGTTGAAGAGTTCGCATTTGGCCAGTGTTACGGAACGCAGTATATTAGTCCACGATATCCGTTGGTATCCTCAGGAAATCCACAGTCACGACAGAAAGCACGGCAATATTCCCCATCCTCCCAATAACCGGACGAAACACAGTTTGGGAGTCAACTAACTCGGTTTATTCACAGGCAGTATATTTATACAGTTCCCCATGAAAGGGGTTTCCAGACAGTAATTCCAGGGGATTTCTCCCACCATGCACCGTGACTTTCCCAACAGGCCTTGCTGCACGAGGGAGATACTCCCACTAAAATGGACGACTAAGTGGATTATCTCCTCGTGCAGCGAAACCGACAATTGACATTAAAATACAGAAATTACACAATATTCGGTACTTTGCAATAGTTGAACGTTCGGTAGATAGCTGGGGTCGGAGCGCACACTTTGGGAGAATACCGCTCCGATCCCAGCTGATTTGACCGAACGCCGCACATAATACAGTTAAACCTTAAAGTGGGTTTAAAAGTACCGAATAAGTACGGGACACATAATGTACCGAACGCGGAACTCCCGAACGCTCTAGAAGTCCAGCGGTGTTCGGATCATTGAGTAGCCGTTTTCAGTTCCAGGCTCTCGACGACCGAACACCGCTGCAGGGACAAAGGATCCAAGATGGCCGACCGCCGCATGGTCGGTAGTGGATCGACGGCCACCTCGGAGAGCCCTTAATCACCGATTGCAACAAGGTTGCAATCGGTGAATTGGTACCACACGACTTGGGAATGTGTGGTCGACCTGGGGAGCCCGGATTCGTACGGCGAACGGCCAGGATAGCCGTGTTTCGTCGTATGACTGCTTGGTGCGCTGGCCGCATACGGCGGCCAGCCTGCGAACGGCCACAATACGGTACATACACAGGTTAAAATACACAGTACATATTCAGCCTATGGACAACCCTTAATAACTACAGTCCAGAAGTGGCTAGTTTTGCCACAGCCAGGTTGAGTTTCAGTCCAGATAACCGACCATAGGTGTCGAATAAGTGGTGGTAATGAGTCTAGTGGATAGTCGAGGAAGAACATCATGTCATCCGCATATGCGGCTACTTTATGTTCCTGTGTATTATGTCTTAGTCCCGTTATCCTCTCGTTACGTCTGATGTTTTCCAGTAGGGGTTCCAGCGTGAGGGCGAATATCAGGGGCGAGAGCGGGCATCCCTGCCTCGTGACGTTTTTGATGTTGAATCCACCTGTAAGTGCTCCATTCACCCTGACTCTGGCGGTCGGGCTGCTATAGAGCGCGGTGATCCAGGTGCCCGATTTTGCTGTTTTTAGTGCTCTTCGTCCATCTTCTTCGGTAATAGGTGCGTCCAATTCCTCTGCGTCAGCCGGCGCAATGGTTGGTAGTTGTAGGTTAGTCAGATATTCAGTTGCGGCTGCCCGCCTCCTGTTCGGGGAGTGCCCTTCGTTCCCATCATGCACATTGTATAGCGTCTTGTAGAATCTCTCAAATTCATCTGCGATTTTCGTCGGGAACTGTGTTGTGCCGTTCGGATGGTGTGGACTTGTGCCCTATGTTGAGTGTCTCTCAGCATCCATGCAAGGAGTCTGCCCCCTTTATTTGCGTGCCTGTAGAAAAATCCTCGTGAGCGTTGTATTGTTCTGGCATGTCTATGTTCAAGGAGGTCGGCCAGTTGTCGCCTGGTGGATAGTAGTTCCCCGTAGGTGTGTTCCTGTTGGTCGCGTTTGTGCGTAGTTTCTAGTTCGCTAATTTTCTGTGAGAGGGCTACGATCTGGTGGCTAGCTTCCTTCTTTCTTCGGGTGGCAATTCTTATGAGGTGACCCCTGATGACGCTTTTATGAGCTTCCCACACCGTCATGTCCGATACTCCATCTGTGGCATTCTCAGCAAAGTATTGCGTGAGGTGGTCAGCTATCTGCGTTTGTATAGCCGGATCTATCAACAGGGGGTCGTTTAGCTTCCACGTGGTTCTTGCAGGTCGGAACAGAGGTGATCTCATGTGTACCTGTACCGCGTTGTGATCCGACCAAGTCGTGGTAAGGATATCCGCCCTCTGCAGGTGCGTGAGCCCTTCTTGTTGCACGAATACGTAGTCAATCCTGGTGTATCTGTGGTGTAGTGCGGAGTAATAGGTGTAGTCCCTGTCTTCCGGTCTCAGCGCTCTCCAGGTGTCTACCAGTCTCATGTCTCGAAGAGCCTTGCGGATTATTTTAAGTGCTGTGTCTGGGACGCTGCTACTTCCTGTGGAGGTGTCTCTTCGTGGGTCCAAGGGTACATTGAGGTCTCCTCCAAATAGTAGGGTCCCCTCCGTGAAACGGGAGAGACGCATCAGTGTTCTTCTGAGGAAGCTGGCCTGTCCGCTGTTTGGGGCATACACCGTAGCGAATGTGTACATTTTACTTGCTATCTCTCCTTTAATGAAGAGGAACCGTCCCCCCAAGTCCACCATCTTGTCCGTGAGTGTGAATTGTAAGTGGGATGCCACTAAAATCACCGTCCCCGCCTTTCGTGAGGTCGGATGGTTGCTATAAAAGTTTGTTTGGTAACAGTTGTCCCTTAGCAGTTTGTTGGTTTCCGGTCTGAGGTGTGTTTTCTGTAGTAGGGCAACTGCTACGTGTTGTTGCTTGAGGTTGCGTAGAAGGTGCGACCGTTTCTCCGGGGTGTTGAGAAACGTTTTTGTGTTCGAATCACTAAGGGTGCTGGTGTGTACGCCATGTTGTCAGGGCCCCGGGCTTCCACCCAGTCGGCGGGGTGGGTTCTACCTCCCCAAGGGTTACTGGTTCCTCGTCGGGCAGGCGGGCACGGGCGCTACTCAGAGTGTGGCTGTTTGGGGCGGGGAGGAAGGGGGTACTGACCAAGCAGGGGAAGGGGAGCTAAAAGTTCAGGAGCTGTGTATGGGTGTGTATGTGAGTGCTGAGACTATGTTAGGGTTGTAAGGTGTGTCAGCAGCCGTGTCTGTTGTTAATCCGCTGATTGTTCTAAATTACGTGTTTCGTGTGGTTGATGTGGGGGGGGCAGGGTGGTGCCCCTCGATAATGTGGCTCCGTGTGTCTGGGTGGATAGGCAGTGCCGTACCGCCGGTCAGATTCCCGGCTAGGCTGCGGCAGTGGTCCCCCAGTGGAAAGTCTACACGGGTTGTGAGTAGGGTGGTGGCCTGTGCCTTTCGGGACGTATCTCTCCCGTTATATCACTTGTTGTGATGTGTGATGAACTATTTGTGTTCCGCCAGTCTGCGGTCCCGCTATATTGGTAGCTTGTTAGATGCACTAATGTTGTCTTGTTATATTATCTGAAGTATAACCTGGTGGGTGGGGTCGTCTGGTACGTCCAGTGTGTGTGGAGGTCTGTCTCTGCCGTCAGGGGAGATCGTTAGTGAGGGGTCGCCACCCTCCGTGTCAGTTCGTTGTCGCATGTGGAGTGCGTGTTAAGTGGGTTACCTATGAGAGGCATGGGATCCAGGTCGCATGAGAGGCGGCACTTATATGTGTGGGGGTTTCCTTCGGTGCTGGCTGAGCTGTCCTGGGTGACGGGAAAGCTCATCCATGGGCTACATAGGCGCGGGGTGACAGCTATTGCTCACGGGTAGTCGGTCAAGCTTCATAGGTGTGTCTGTGTCGGAGTTGGGTGGCAGCCCAGTGTGCTTACACTGCGTTTTCGTAATTAGATATATATATAATCTTAAAGCATGTCATTACCCAATTCCACCGGAACGCAGCGTTACCATTTTAGTAACGTTTGCGTTCCACCGGTGGAACGCATAGCAAATTTCGGTGTTTCCATGCCGCGTCACTTCCGGTGTGACGCGTGCGGTTCACCAATGGACACAGGAAACGGGAAACTCCAATCAAGACACACCAGGACGGAATCTACACTTAGAAATTTCATATATAAACGGACTCTTTCAGGACATATCCACACTTCTGAAGAAGCCTTTTTGATAGGCGAAACGCGTAAAGTGGACTTTGAAAGACTTTTTATAGAATTTATCTATTTTATCCTATTTTTTGTTTAAATAAATTCTTTGTATATATACATTTGAATTTTATTTCTTCCATCCTGGTTACCATCCTGTTCCTTGGTGGGGACTATACCACCTACACTAAAAAAACTAGAGCAAGTTCTGCTCTAGTAAATGTGAGTACTGATTTTATATTTTATTCACCCTTTATTTTATAATTCATATTGCACTATCCGGATTCTCCTGTCTCTCCACATATTACTCCATCCGAGACGATTGGGACCACCACTACCTCATATATATCCTTAGACAGGGATTATTCCGTCCAGGCGCATTAACGGCAGAGCTCTAGGTTAGCCCCGAGATATGTGAGTGGAAAACTATTAGTACTATTTATCTATATACTTATTGTACTAAACATACTACACTATTATTCTGTGTATGTTCCTTTTTATTTCTGAGGTCATATTGTGTAAGAGGACCATCACTGCCAATATTGTTCACCATCCTGTTCCTTGGTGGGGACTATACCACCTACGCTAAAGAAACTAGAGCAAGTTCTGCTCTAGTAAATGTGAGTACTGATTTTATATCATTTTATTCACCCTTTATTTTATAAATACATATTGCACTATCCGGATTCTCCTGTCTCTCCACATATTACTCCATCCGAGACGATTGGGACCACCACTACCTCATATATATCCTTAGACGGGGATTATTCCGTCCAGGCGCATTAACGGCAGAGCTCTAGGTTAGCTCTGGGATATGTGAGTGGAAAATTATTAGTATTTTTCATCTATATACTCATTGTACTAATCATATTGCACTATTATCCTTTGTATGTTCCTTTTTATTTCTGAGGTCATATTGTGTAAGAGGACCACTACTTCCAATATTGTGTACGTATGCTTTTCTTGTATATTCATCTAGTTCTATATATTCAAGGCGGTCTCCTCCCTCTCTTTTTCACGTCACTTTTTTACAAGGTTGAGGTGAGCACTTCCTCCCAGCTCAAAGAGAACCTGCCACGCGGGAGCCGTGAGAGGGAGAGGGAGGAGCAACAAGACCCTCACACCCATCAGCACCTACAAGGTAATAAAACTAGAGGATGGCTAGAATTGTAGCTTGTATGTCAGTGTGTGTATATCTGTATGTATCAGTGTGTGTGCGTCTGTTTGCCTGTCAGTGTGTGTATTTGTATAAACAGGGGGGAAGAGTCAGAGTTAAAAACAGACTGAAGGGCAGTAACCCCAAAAAAGGGATCCCTCAAGACACTTTAAAACAAGATAACAGATGTGGAGGGGGTAAGGGCTGCACCTGGGGCTAGTACAGTAGTCTATAACAATAAGAACCAGACCAAATGGTCTAAAGGGAGATAAAGCAACAAGAAGGCCTATGCGGATAATAAAACAGTAGAGAAACAAAAGTCTCACTCAGACAACAGAATAAAATAGGGGTGTGGTCCTCAGGAGTTGATCTGTCCGGATAATAAAATATAATGTATAAAATATAAAAGCCATATAAAAGTCTCACTAATATATCAGCGTAGGTGGGGGTGCAATCCTCAGGATGTGATCCGTCCAGAAGGTATGAAATATCCGTATATGTGGAGAGACAAAGGGGAAACACAACAAACAGCCGATAGTGTATTATAGCCAAGATCCAATGATAAAAAGGTAAAATGAAGGTAATAAACTCACATTTGAGAGAGCTTTAACCAGCTCTGGAGTGATGGGCGTATAGCAGTATATTCCCCGCTAGAGGATATAGTAGAGAAGTACGTATCGTTAATCCGGTCTGGTTTTTCAAAGCTCCAGGATATATAAAAACAGCAATAGTGCTCTCAATATATAAAGAATAAGTAATAAAATATAAATATAAAATATACTCACAAACATAGAGCAGAAGGTACTGCTCTATTAACACAGCATTGGTGGAATAATCCCCACCTCGGATTGCTTGAGTACAGGATACAATAAAAATGCCAGGGATAGTAACAATAAAAAGTGCATATAAAATACAAGAAAAAGAGAATTGGTACAGGAAAAAAGTAACCAAAAAACTTTTATTGCTAAAATATACAATATAAAACCATTAATGTGTTTCACCTTACAAGGCTTCTTCAAAATGGTATAGGACTTCATCCCTGGCATAGAGAGTTTAAATAAGAGTATGTAAATTTAACATTTTATAACATGACAGGAGGCTTCGTATTTGCTTAAGTCTCTCTTTACTAGAACCGCCTGGCTTTTATGCAGTGAACAATGCACAGGGTTTCAGTTGACATATTCCAAGGGCATTCTCCACTGGACCTAAGAGGGGATAGAAACATAGAAACATAGAATGTGACGGCAGATAAGAACCATTCGGCCCATCTAGTCTGCCCAGTTTTCTAAATACTTTCATTAGTCCCTGGCATTATCTTATAGTTAGGATAGCCTTATGCCTATCCCACGCATGCTTAAACTCCTTTACTGTGTTAACCTCTACCATTTCAGCTGGAAGGCTATTCCATGCATCCACTACCCTCTCAGTAAAGTAATACTTCCTGATATTATTTTTAAACCTTTGTCCTTCTAATTTTAGACTATGTCCTCTGGTTGTGGTAGTTTTTCTTCTTTTAAATATAGTCTCCTCTTTTACTGTGTTGATTCCCTTTATGTATTTAAATGTTTCTATCATATCCCCCCTGTCTCGTCTTTCCACCAAGCTATACATGTTAAGATCCTTTAACCTTTCCTGGTAAGTTTTATCCTGCAATCCATGAAACAGTTTAGTAGCCCTTCTCTGAACTCTCTCTAAGGTATCAATATCCTTCTGAAGATACGGTCTCCAGTACTGTGTACAGTACTCCAAGTGAGGTCTCACCAGTGTTCTGTACAATGGCATGAGCACTTCCCTCTTTCTACTGCTAATACCTCTCCCTATACAACCAAGCATTCTGCTAGCATTTCCTGCTGCTCTGTTACAGGGATAGTGACAAAATACATTCTGTAAGTCTATTGGCTATCAGGTCCAGGACATTCCTACATATCTTCCCTGTACTGTACTGGGGAGATAATTGAGTCAAGCAATTTACTAAACTCAATTATAAACCAAAACAAAAAACATACATTTTCATAAAACTTGGAAAGTATCCCAAAGTCCATGGGAACCCCATAAAAGGCATATCCTCTGATAGCCCCAATCTGGGGCACCAACATATTCAAAAATCACCCAGATCGGTTCAGGGGTTCAAAAGTTACATGGAGGTCAAAATTTGACCGACTGCACACGATGCTCCTGCCCAGAAGTAGTTCCATGAAATTGGGCTGTGCAGTCAGTCCATTTCGACAAGTCCAAAAAAAACGAAATAATCCACGAACAGTTCCCCTCCTCATGGGTAGCGTTTGTTCCCCTAGTTCGTGGGAACAAATTTATTGAATAGCGCTGTCCTGGCTGGTCTGTGACAGGAAGCAGGCGTTCATGAAGTTTGACCGGTGTTCGGGAAGTCGACTGTCCAATTTTGGTTTCAGACACTCGACGACCAAGTACCCTGCCTCCTTTAGTACTCACAAACAGGCTTTCCCGCACTGGGAGATGTCTCCTGAGTTAGGGGATAAATGGAGTTCCTTTCACTGCAGTCCGGGTAATGTGCGAGCGATCAGCTGCTGCTTCTTTCAAAAATCCCGGTTAGTTGATAGGCTCCGCCCCTTCTCAAAATACTTCCGTGTTCGTCTCGCAAAATACTTCCGTGTTCGTCCGTGAAAGGAACTCCATTTATCCCCTAACTCAGGAGACATCTCCCAGTGCGGGAAAGCCTGTTTGTGAGTAACGGGAATATACACCATTTTACTCACCACTTTATCTAGTAAGCAGCAAACCTGCTTTATGTCCTATTTGTCTAGCAGTAATCTGCCTTGTGTGTGTATAGAGCAACTACCGCTTTAGGATTGTCAACTAAGCAGTGATATGCAGGGCCGCCATCAGGGCATGACAACCGTGACAATTGTCACGGGCCCGGCGGTCCTGGGGGGCCCGGCCCGCGGCCGGATTGCTGGAGCAGGCCGGGACTGAGAAGAGGACTCATTTGTCGGGTGGGCTCGAGTCCCGACAGTAGGGGGGCCCAGCAGCTTAGCCTCTGTGCCGCTGGATGCTGGGCCCCCCTGTGTGCCGCCGGGAGAGAGCTGCCTGTCAGCGTGCACTGTGACTGCAGACAGTGCACAAATCCGGATCCCTGTGACTCCTGTCTGCAGCTCCGCCTCCACGGGTGCAGAGCTGCAGACCATGATTGATTGTCAGCGAGCTCAGCCAATCAGAGCTCGCGAGACAATCTCCACATGGTCTGACTGCAGCTCTGAACCCGTGGAGGCAGAGCTGCAGACAGGAAGGAGAGCATGGAACCAGGAGGGTGCTGCTGCTGCAGGAAAGAAGATCACCAGGGACAGAGGTAAGTTATTTTATTGTCTCACTCTCACTGCCACCCTCACCTTCCCCACTCACTGCCATCCTCCCTTCCCCCACTCACTGCCACCCTCCCCACTCACTGCCACCCTCCCCACTCACTGCCACCCTCCCAACTCACTGCCACCCTCCCCTCCCCCCTCAATGCCAGTCTGCCACCCTCACCCCCCCCACTCACTGCCACCCTCCCCACTCACTGCCACCCTCCCCTCCCCCACTCAATGCCAGTCTGCCACCCTCACCCCCCCACTCACTGCCACCCTCACCTCCCCCATCACTGCCATCCTCCCTTCCCCCATCACTGCCACCCTCCCCACTCACTGCCACCCTCCCTTCCCCCACTCACTGCCATCCTCCCTTCCCCCACTCACTGCCATCCTCCCTTCCCCCACTCACTACCATCCTCCCTTCCCCCACTCACGGCCATCCTCCCTTCCTTCCCCCATCACTGCCATCCTCCCTTCCCCCATCACTGCCACCCTCCCCACTCACTGCCACCCTCCCATCCCCACTCACTACCATCCTCCCTTCCCCCACTCACTACCATCCTCCCTTCCCCCACTCACGGCCATCCTCCCTTCCCCCACTCACGGCCATCCTCCCTTCCCCCATCACGGCCATCCTCCCTTCCCCCATCACTGCCATCCTCCCTTCCCCCATCACTGCCACCCCACTCACTGCCACCCCCACCTCCCTCCACTCACTGCCACCCTCCCCTCCCCCACTCAATGCCAGTCTGCCACCCTCACCTCCCCCATTCACTGCCACCCTCACCTCCCCCACTCACTGCCACCCTCCTGCTGCTGCAGGAAAGAAGATCACCAGGGACAGGGAGTCACTTCACTCTTGAGGTAAGTTAATTTATTGTCTCACTGCCACCCTCCCCTCACTGCCACCCTCACCTCCCCCACTCTCTGCCATCCTCCCTTCCGCCCTATCACTGCCACCCTCCCCCATCACTGCCACCCTCCCCTCCCCCCATCATGGCCACCCTCCCTTCCCCCATCACTGCCACCCTCCGCTCCCCCACTCAATGCCAGTCTGCCACCCTCACCTCCCCCACTCACTGCCACCCTCCCCTCCCCACTCACTGCCACCCTTCCTTCCCCCATCACTGCCATCCTCCCTTCCCCCAATCACTGCCACCCTCCCCACTCACTGCCACCCTCACCTCCCTCCACTCACTGCCACCATCCCCTCCCCCACTCAATGCCAGTCTGCCACCCTCCCCTCCCCCACTCACTGCTACCCTCCCCTCCCCCACTCACTGCTACCCACACCTCCACTCACTCACTGTCACCCTCACCCCCACACAAAGTCATCCCCTTTACCATGCCACACTCACATCTATCCCTGCTAATCCTGTATCACACTCCCCTCCAACAACGTTGCCACACTCACATTAATACATCCAATCCTGTCACACTCAACACCCTTCGCTCTGCCACACTCACCATGTCATAATAATCCCTCAATCCTGTCACACTCCATCCTCCAACCATGCCACACTAGCACCAAATGCTGTCACACTCACTGATTCACACTTCAACCATGTCACACTGAACCTGAATATTAATCCTCCTTAAAGGGACACTCCAGGCACCCAGACCACTTCTGCCCATTGGAGTGGTCTGGGTGCCAACTCCCACTACCCTTAACCCTGCAAGTGTAATTATTGCAGTTTCATAAACTACAATATTTACCTTGCAGAGTTAACTCCTCTAATGGCGGTCTTCTAGACTAGACAGCCACTAGAGGACACGTCTGTGTTTATAGCACATGAAAAGTGTGCTATAACGGCACAAGACGTCCTCACGCTATTTGAGGACCTCCAGCGTCGCTGAAATCCTCATAGGAAAGCATTGAAAGCATTTTTCAATGTTTTCCTATGGGGAGGTCTAATGCGCGTTTGTTTGTGTGCGTCTCCCCCGCCGACGGCCGCGCATGCTCTATAGGTCTCCCCGTCTGATGTCGGTGGGGGAGGAGCGTGAGTGGATCCTGACCCAGCGCCGAGGGACATCGGCGCTGGATACAGGTAAGTCACTGAAGGGGTTTTAACCCCCTCAGCAACTTGGGATGGGGGGTGGGAGGGAGAGGGGACCTGCAGTGTTTTCCTGGCACTGGAGTGTCCCTTTAACCCCTTAAAGGACCACTCTAGGCACCCAGACCACTTCAGCTTAATGAAGTGGTCTTGGTACTAGGTCCAGCTAGGGTTAACCCATTTTTTTATAAACATAGCAGTTTCAGAGAAACTATGTTTATAAATGGGTTAATCCAGCCCTCAAAGCCTCTAGTGGTAGCTCTTGCCCCGCGTGCGCATTCAGCCAAATGGGAGGAGAGGAGGAGGATCGGAGGAGAAGAGCTCCCCGCCCGGCGCTGGAGAAAGGTAAGTTTTAACCCCTTTACTCTCCCCAGAGCCTGGTGGGAGGGGGACCCTGAGGGTGGGGGCACCCTCAGGGCACTATAGTGGTCCTTTAACCCCTTAAGGACCAAACTTCTGGAATAAAAGGGAATCATGACATGTCAGACATGTCATGTGTCCTTAAGGGGTTAAGGACACATGACATGTGTGACATGTCATGATTCCCTTTTATTCCAGATGTTTGGTCCTTAAGGGGTTAAGCATGCGTGGGATATGCATAAGGCTATCCTAACTATAAGATAAGGCCAGGGACTAATGAAAGTATTTAGAAAATTGGGCAGACTAGGTGGGCCGAATGGTTCTTATCTGCCGTCACATTCTCTGTTTCTATTAACACCCCTCATCCTGTTACACTCCCTCCTCCAACTATGTCACACTCATACCCAAATCTTTCCCTGCCACACTCACCCTGTCACTTTAACCCCTTAAGGACACATGACATGTGTGACATGTCAAGATTCTCTTTTATTCCAGAAATTTGGTCCGTAAGGGGTTAAGCCCCACATTCACCCCAATTCTGTCACACTCGCCCTGTCACCAGTGGTGTATCCTGGTTTTGTGCTGCCCTAGACAAGGCTAACAAGATATTTGCCTTGGGCATTTGGGGGCGGCTTTTTTTGCCGCCCCCTGGAAAATTCCGCCCAAGGCAAATGCCTTGTTTGCCTCGCGGCTAATACGCCCCTGCCTGTCACACTTACTCTGCCAAGTTAACCCTATATTCCCCCTTCACAGTTACACCCTGAAGACAGTAATCATACACAGTCGTGAAATATAGCTTCTCCATAAACACAATGCACAAAGATCACAATCAGCCCCCCATACATACGAGCTTCCACTTGCTCACATGGTCCCAGACACACACATGCTCACAGAGACACACATTCACTTACAAGGATACTTGCTGTCTGACACACATTCTCAGACACATTTAGAAATACACAGAGCCAAATGCACATTGTGAATGTATGTTTGTTTGTGTGTTTCTCTGTGCATCAGTGTGTTTGTTTGTTTCTTGTTGCTCAGACCTTGCGACTGATGGACACCTGCAATTTTCCTGAAAGGTGAGTATTTCTGCCTGTTACATGACCACGTACGTGCTTGTAACTTCCTAGGACATGTGAAGATTACTACATTGGTAAGTTGTATTAAAACACATCGAGCAAGTCAATTTGTGTAAAATTTGTTCTGTTAGGGGCCTGAAAATTTCTGGTGGCGGCCCTGGTGATATGCTATACACCTATGTTTTATATTTATTTACATTTTTGTATAATTGATACTGTTATATTGGTAATAAATTGTTTTACATACATCTAATTAAGCCACTATCTGTACTTTCAATATTACTTAAGAGGCTTCCAGTAAGCCATACAGATCTGTTCTATCATTTCTTTTGTTTTTTATATTTTTCTTACATGCCAAGCATGAACTGGAACACCATTCAGTGAATAATATAAGTACCTTTCTTTTCCTTTTGCTAACTTTGGTGCATGTGGTAGAGGGACCTATTGCAATCTTAAATCGCTCCACTTCTTAATATTTTATTTATAATACTTGACATGTGGTGAAGGGATCACTTTGAAGTGTTGCAGCGAATATATAGCATATATCTAAATATTTGAATATTTATGAATAGCTCTACATAAGTTCTTATAGAGTGTCGATATATTAAGCGCTCCAGTATTGTATATTTTATTTTGAATCCTGGCTATGTTTGTATACTTTGATTTAAACTTGTATACAGTGTAACTCAGGGGTGGGGGCCAGTGGGGAGGACAATAGGTTCCTCCACCGTATTGGTATTTAGGGCCCCCACCCACTGCTCAGGGGTGGGGGCCAGGGGGAGGACAATAGGTCCCCCCTTATTGGTATTTAGGGCCCCCACACGCCGCTCAGGGGAGGGGGCCGGGGGGAGGACAATAGGGCCCCCACCCACTGCTCGGGGGGGGGCAAAAAATAGGTCCCCCCTTATTCTTATTTAGGGCCCCCACCCACCGTTCATGGGTGGGGGCTGGGAGGTGGAGGACAATAGGTCCCCCCCCATTAATTTACTTTAGGGCCCCCACCTGCCGCTCAAGGGTGGGGGCCGGGGGGGAGGACAATACCTCCCCGCTTATTATAATTTAGTGTTCCCACCCACCGCTCATGGGTGGGGGCTGGGGAGAGGACAATAGGCCCCCCCCATTATTTTACTTTAGGGCCCTCACCCGCCGCTCAAGGGTGGAGACCGGGGGGAGGACAATAGATCCCCCCTTATTCTTTTTAGGACCCCCACCCGCCGCTCAGGGGTGGTGGCTGGGGGGCAATAGGTCTCCCCTTTAGTTTAAAAGCCCCCACTCGCGCAATTCCGACATGCCAAAGTGCCGAAGTTCCGAAGTTCTGAATGCCGAACCGAATATTTTCCCCATGCACATCCTTAGTTTCTTGGCATGTGTAAACATGATATTCCACCCATAATCCCCACGTAGAAAAATAATTATACCCATTATTCCATCAGAAACTGAGTCTACTGAGTCTATTGGATCAGATAATTCTCAGCAATGACATTGTACCAAAATCACTGAAATCACACTACAACTACTGAACCCTGTGTGCCTTCAGTAACAGTCTAAAATACGATTGGAAGAAATGATCAATGGTATAAGACGCTAGAATATACTTTTATCCTTTTTTAGTTACTGGTTGGGCCCCTCCCAGCTTTGTCCAAGATATTCCCTTTTGGTAAAATACAAACTGAGATGCTTAATTGACCTTAGAAGCACTCAAGGGCCACCTGCTGGCCATCTTCGGGAGTTACATTGACTTACATTGTTTAAAATACTAATGACCGTTTACAACAGACAGAAGTAGGACTGCTTACCCTATTTTAATATTTCTTGTTGTAAGGTTTTATTTTAGGTACAAATATATTACAAGCTAAGTTTTATTATTAGACCCATAAAGACTATTTTGATACAATTACTTACCCTCTGGTGACGCCTAGTGGTAGGTTTTGGTTTAACACATTTTTATTTTTTTTCCTCACCCACCTTACTACTCACCAACCGGAAACTTTTATTAAGCAACCTTACCGAAGTCCCATACTAACCCGACAACTGACTGGCACCCTTCCATCCCGACATTTACAAATGCCACTTCGGCTTACCCCTGGCAAACCACATGCTGATGGTAATGGTCAACTACAGCAGGCAGACCCTGTATTTGTTTATGTCCCCTTTACCACGACCGACTTGTTTAACTGGAAGATCCATAATTCCTCGTACACAGAAAAACCTCAAGCCATGATGGACTTGGTCACCTCTATTATACAGACCCACAATCCCACCTGGGCTGATTGTCAGCAGCTATTATTAACCCTGTTTAATTGTGAGGAAAGGACTAGGATTAATCAAGCGGCCATTAAGGCACTTGAGGAAACGGCCCGTACTCAAAACCAGGCTAATCCAGTTGAATGGGCCACTGCCCATTTTCCCAATACCGATCCAAAGTGGAACATTAATGGCGCTGACATGCCCCATTTGAAGGCCTATCAGGAAGCCATTATTACTGGCATGAATGCAGGTGGGAAAAAGGCGATTGATATGTCCATGACGGCTGAAGTGTTGCAGAAAACTGATGAGTCACCTAGTGCCTTTTATGAGAGACTGCTCGAGCCATACAGATTGTACACTCCTTTCAATCCTGAAGCCTCTGAAAACTCCTGAATGATTAATTCAGCCTTTGTCAGCCAGGCCCAGAGTGATATTAAACAAAAGTTACAAAAGTTAGAGGGATTTGCAGGGATGTCCATATCACAGTTAATGTAGGTTGCAAATAAGGTGTATGAATCAGGGAGGTAGATATTATCCCCCTACCCAGAGATCAAGGGGTAGGGGAGATAGAGATTTTGTGGGTCTGGCTGATACAGTCATGGAGGACTATTGATACCGACCGGGCTCCATCCCCCTTGGCCGAGCGGAGCCTATGGTCGACATAACAATAGGGGGAAAGAAGTCCTTTCATGATAGACACGGGTGCTGAGCATTCTGTGGTGACCAAATTGGTAGCTCCTCCTTCTGGAAAGACTATAACTGTGATAGGAGCTACCGCGAAAAGCGCTGCTAGACCGATTTCTCAGGAGTCGTACTTGCATTCTAGGAGGCCATTTTGTTGAGTATCAGTTCCTATATATGCCGGAGTGTCCAGTTCATCTTCTAGGACGAGATCTATTATCAAAGCTTAGATAACTTTTCTACCTAATGGATCAACGTCTCTGAAGTTTAAAAATTGTATTGGTGCCAAAACAAGAAGAATGGCATTTCAATTCCGTAATGACAAATGCAAACCCTAAGAGTGATGGAACTTTATTTGACATTCCAGGAGTATGTGCAGAAAATAATCCTCCAGGACTTGCTCGTAACATCCCACCGATACATATTGAGTTAAAGCTTGGGTTATATCCTGTTAGCCTTTGTATGTTGTTCTTTTATCTACCCCAACAGCTGTAAAGGTGGATTCATCACTCTAGGGTTAAGCCAGCGGCAGATTCCTGGCAGGCTACTTCAGATCCTGAGAATCCTTGCAAGTTCCAGGTGAAGCGCATAACCCAGTCGGATTGAACGTATCGTGAGAAAAAGTAAGGGGATATCGGGACATTCTAGTTAAAAGTCTACAGAGATCATCAACTAGGTGTTTTGACGGCCATAATAAAGCCTGACCACCTGCCTACTTGTCATAGTCAGAGTGTCTCAAAGGGACCTCTGTGAAGGTAAGTGAGGATCAGAAGGACAACAATCCTTCCAGCCCTCACAAGCGGGAAGCTGAGGTGCCGTCGCACGGTCGAAGAATAAGATGAGGTCCACAAGAATGATGTGCTTAATTATGTGTTTTAGTATTTTTATAATTTTTTTAGGAAGGTAAAGGTGAGGATATTCTAAGTTGTGCTAGTTGTATTAAGACTATGAAAACAGGTAACCAAATATCCCAAACTCTTATTTGGCACTCACAATATGAATGTAGAGGATCTGTGTCTATAGTGTGTGTTTACCGATATCAGGTAAGCCTAAGTGTTTCGATCCACCATTTCCAACTCAGTACAATTTGGTTGGTAATTCAGAATAGTAACTTCCAGGGGACATTAATAAATAGGACTGAGATAAGCACCATACATTCCACGAGTATTCTATTATTTGATGCATGTAAGGCGATTTCGGGTAGCAGAAAACCTTGGAATGCATGCGGTAATCTTAAATGGGAACGGACTTATGGGTTTAACAATAAGTATTTATGCCCTAGCAAAAGATATATACTGATCCTGATTGCCCAAATAGAGACTTTAACTTCTGTCCATATTGGTCATGTGTAGGTTGGGCGACCTGGGGAAAAACAGTAGATCAAGATATGGTTATCCAAAGGTTGCCCACTACACCGTATTGTAAAACTATGGAGTGTAACCCCGTGAATATGACCACTTCAAATCCACAGCACTTCACTGACAAGTTTTGGAATCTTTTTGGGTTTCAGATACATGGTACAGGAGCAGATCCAGGAGCCATAATATATGTAGGTCTTGAAACCGAGACAACATTTGCTCAGACTCATCAGGTATTCCATTCCTTTTATGAGGAGATGAGTGTTGAGGATAACATTCCCCATAATGTTAAGAACCTGTTTATTGATTTGGCTGAGAGTATTGCAGGTAGTTTTTAATATAACTAACTGCTTTGTCTGTGGAGGCACAAATATGGGAGGCAAAAGAAGTATGGTACCCTAGTTCTGAGACAGGTGAACAACAGATGCCTTCCCAAACTGGCCATCAAGTAAATGTAAGGGAAAAATCAGAATGGTGTTTAAAGACATCTATAATAGGTCATGTATGTTAAGCTAGAGGAGGTCCAATGTATAATACACCTGTTGGAGAGTTAACATGTTTGGGACAGAAGGCCTATAATGCTAGTACTCAAAATACTACTCGGTGGTCAGCTTCAAATGTCTCGGAACCTACTAATCCGTTTGCCAATTACACTAATTTGAAAGAAGTATGGTTTGATCTATCTGCTACATCTAATTGGAGAGCCCCAGTGAATTTGTATTGGATCTGTGGTAAAAAAGCATACTCATATAAGGTGATCCTGAATATCCTGTGTGCTGATTGGTCTGAGGAATATAGGAGGGGTTATACTGTATGGGAGGGGATATGCTGCTAACAAAAAGCCTCTGCACCATGCTTTCTGTCTCTCAGATATTTTTGGAACAGGAGTTCATCTGAGACCCGATCGGTGTGTAAATAAAAGACCTGTTACTTCCTGAATAGACTTGTGTCCATCTCTCTATGTGTGGCTTCTGCTGTGTTTTCCGCTAACATAACCACGATCTTCCACCCATAATCCTCATATATAAAATTAATTATCCCCATGATTCCATCAGAAACAGGTTAAATGTGTTCCTTGGCATGTGTAATCATGACATTCCACCCATAATCCCCATATAGAAAAATAATTGAGGACTAAAAGTGGTAAACGTAGTAAGTGTCAAAAGCGAAAATGTTGGGAAATCGCAAAACACTTTTTTTGCACATATCTGGCACTTACTAGTGACCTCTTTACAAGCTCTTTTGAACTTCATAGAGGACTGCCAGGCACTTTTCACGTTTACCACATTATAAAGCATTGCTCATTTGACACTTAAACATGCTAAGAGTCCTGTCTTCAACAGCTGAGGGTCCTTCATGACTGCAATGGACTCGCAGTGCAAGACCACTGTGACAAAGCCTGCTCCATGTCCCAGAAGATCCCAGGTTCCCAGAAACAGGGAGACTCTGTACCAACACTATGCCTCCTTGTTGCCTTTATATGATCCGGTCCCGAGGAAGACTCCAATGGACAAAGAGGTACCTATGGAGATTGGTGTCATCCGCACCAGGTTATCTTCTGAGGAAAGAAACCATAGGAGAGTCCATGGCCTGTGTTTTTATTGTGGAGAAAGAGGGCACATCATCTCTCTCTGCCGAACTCGTCCACCTAATCCAAAAGCTCTTCTATTGGGTACCTTACAGACCCGTCCTGTCATCCCAGCAACACAGCCTGGAAATTACCAAAGTTGCTGTATAACCTGTCCACATTCATGACACAAAAAGAGTACCCAGACTACAACATTTGATGTTACCAGTGTGCCTCAAGAACCCGCAACCCCTGAGGAATCTCCACCTCCTGCTCCGGAAACATCTGTACCTCTTCCTGAAGACATTCCTATTAAATCAAGCATCATCACCACATCCTGCCTTGCCAAGAAAGTTCTGTCACCTGACTGCACGTGGCACAGTTTTACGCATGCAGGATCTCGAAGTATTCATCTGGAAGAAGGTCATACGAATGGCATGAATGCCTATGGGAGACCGTACCTCCTGCCAAAGAATGTATTTGATCTCTAAGAGGTAGAGGGTAATTCTGACCTGGAAGGAAACGGTGCGCAACTAGCTTAAATGCCAACGTGACATTCAGACATGATAGCCCCAGAGGTGCCCAACAGGGGATTTGAACTCTGCACTCTTTCTGCCTTAGTACTGCTATCTTGCCTCTGGGCTACACTTCTGTTTTTATTTCTGCCTATGTTTTTCCTGTCTTGTCTGCAGCACTAAGGGGCTGGACTTTACCTGTGGCGGCTCATGTCTCTCTATGTCCACCTGAGGCAGGCAGCTCATTAGCAAGGTATTTACACCTGCCTCTCCATGAGAAAATTGAAAGTTCTTTGATTCTGGTGATCGTGTTTTGTCTCCTACTTGTTCTCCAGATTGACCCCGGCTCCTGACCTTGGCTTTCCTCTTTGTTTATCCTGACTTCTGACTTTGGCTTATCCTTGACGATCCTTCTGCTTGTGTCCTTGTCTGTACTACAAATTTGAGCACCACAGATTCACGGTCCTGGTGGTTGCTAACCTCATCACCTTGGATCTGCAAGGGTGAGCACAAATCTCTGCCCACCTCAGGTAAGACCCTGACACCTTGGCATGTGTAAACATGGTATTCCACCCATAAACCCCATACAGAAAAATAATTATACCCATGATTCCATCATAAACACGTTAAATATACTCCTTGGCATTTGTAGCCTTGATGTTTCACCCATAATCCCCATGTATAAAAGTAATGATACCCAAATTCTTATCAGAAACAGGTTAGTATATTCCTTGGAATGTGTACCCAAAATGTTTCACCCATAATCCCCATGTTTAAAACATCTAGGCTTCTATCAAAGCAGGTAAACTGTGGTGCTTTGCACATACATATACAATATTAAATCAGTAATCTAGTTCTACAAGTGTATTGACCAATAGTGATGTCGCGAACATAAAATTTTCGGTTCGCGAAAGGCGAACGCGAACTTCCGCAAACGTTCGCGAACCGCCATAGACTTCAATGGGCAGGCGGATTTTAAAACCCACAGGGACTCTTTCTGGCCACAATAGTGATGAAAAAGTTGTTTCAAGGGGAGTAACACCTGGACTGTGGCATGCCTCAGGGGGATCCATGGCAAAACTCCCATGGAAAATTACACAGTTGATGCAGAGTCTGCTTTTAATCCATAAAGGGCAGAAATCGCCTAACATTCCTAAATCACAATGGATATGGATTGACACCTGACATATGACATATTGACACCTTGACATATGGATTGACACCTGTCCTCGGGGACCCTGATACACACTGACACAGAGCAGAATAGGGTCTGTTCCCCCTACATAGGGTCACTTGGCAGATATGGATTGACACCTGTCCTCAGGGACCCTGATACACACTGACACAGAGCAGAATAGGGACTGTTCCCCCTACATAGGGTCACTTGGCAGATATGGATTGACACCTATCCTCAGGGACCCCGATACACACTGACACAGAGCAGAATAGGGACTGTTCCCCCTACATAGGGTCACTTGGCAGATATGGATTGACACCTGTCCTCAGGGACCCTGATACACACTGACACAGAGCAGAATAGGGACTGTTCCCCCTACATAGGGTCACTTGGCAGATATGGATTGACACCTGTCCTCAGGGACCCTGATACACACTGACACAGAGCAGAATAGGGACTGTTCCCCCTACATAGGGTCACTTGGCAGATATGGATTGACACCTGTCCTCAGGGACCCTGATACACACTGACACAGAGCAGAATAGGGACTGTTCCCCCTACATAGGGTCACTTGGCAGATATGGATTGACACCTGTCCTCAGGGACCCTGATACACACTGACACAGAGCAGAATAGGGACTGTTCCCCCTACATAGGGTCACTTGGCAGATATGGATTGACACCTGTCCTCAGGGACCCTGATACACACTGACACAGAGCAGAATAGGGACTGTTCCTCCTACATAGGGTCACCATTTTTAGCCCAAGGCAGCTCGTCTCATCAGGCATTTTTTTAGTCGAATGTATCGCCCACTGTCAGTCCCTTCGGGATCCATCCCTCATTCATCTTAATAAAGGTGAGGTAATCTAGACTTTTTTGACCTAGGCGACTTCTCTTCTCAGTGACAATACCTCCTGCTGCACAGAAGGTCCTTTCTGACAGGACACTTGAAGCGGGGCAGGCCAGAAGTTCTATCGCAAATTGGGATAGCTCAGGCCACAGGTCAAGCCTGCACACCCAGTAGTCAAGGGGTTCATCGCTCCTCAGAGTGTCGATATCTGCAGTTAAGGCGAGGTAGTCTGCTACCTGTCGGTCGAGTCGTTCTCTGAGGGTGGATCCCGAAGGGATGTGGCGATGCGTAGGACTTAAAAAGCTCCGCATGTCCTCCATCAACAACACGTCTTTAAAGCGTCCTGTCCTTGCCGGCGTGATTGTGGGAGGAGGAGGATTACTTTCACCTTTTCCCCTGTTAGATTCCCGTTGTGCTGTGACATCACCCTTATATGCTGTGTAAAGCATACTTTTTAATTTATTTTGCAAATGCTGCATCCTTTCCGACTTGTTGTAATTTGGTAACATTTCAGCCATTTTCTGCTTATACCGGGGGTCTAGTAGCGTGGACACCTAGTACAGGTCGTTCTCCTTCAGCCTTTTTATACGAGGGTCCCTCAACAGGCACGACAGCATGAAAGACCCCATTTGCACAAGGTTGGATGCCGAGCTACTCATTTCCTGTTCCTCCTCCTCAGTGATCTCAATGAAGGTATGTTCTTCCCCCCAGCCACGTACAACACCACGAGTACCAGATAGGTGACAACGAGCACCCTGGGATGCCTGTTGTGGTTGGTTTTCCTCCTCCTCCTCAAAGCCACATTCCTCCTCTGACTCCTCTTCCTCACAATCCTCTTCCAGCGTTGCCGCAGGTCCAGCAAGCGATGCTGATAAGGCTGTTTCTGGTGGTGATGGTGACCACAACTCTTCCTCTTCCCGCTAATCTACGGCCTGATCCAGCACTCTTCTCAGGGCACGCTCCAGGAAGAAAACAAATGGTATGATGTCGCTGATGGTGCCTTCGGTGCAACTGACTAGGTTTGTCACCTCCTCAAAAGGACGTATGAGCCTACAGGCATTGCGCATGAGTGTCCAGTAATGTGGCAAAAAAATTCCCAGCTCCCCAGAGGCTATCCTAGCACCCCTGTCATACAAATATTCATTAACGGCTTTTTCTTGTTGGAGCAGGCGGTCGAACATTAGGAGTGTTGAATTCCAACGTGTCGGGCTGTCGCAAATCAAGCGCCTCACTGGCATGTTGGTTCGCCGCTTGATATCTGCAAAGTGCGCCATGCAGTGGTGTATTTTGGAATTGTGCTGCCCTATGCACGACTAAATTCAGGCACCCCCCCTATATTTGCCTCACCAATTTGTGTCTCGGACACTTTTTTTATATTTGATACATGCACTGACATACACTCACTAACAGATACATAGTCATTGGCACACATATGCAGTCATTGGCACACACACTGTTTAACCAACACACACTTTCACTGAGACACACACTGACACACCTAGTCACTGACAGACGCATACTCTCAGATACACATACACCCTCACTGATCTGATACACTCTGACAGACATACACATTCACTCACCGCTACATGCACTCACTCACATATATACAAACTGAGCTCAGCTCCCTCTGCACTGCTTAGTGATGCCGGGGCCAGAGTGACATCATATTCTGGCTCCCAGCATCACAGAAGGGAGCGCAAGGGAGCAAGAAGAGCGGAGGACAGCCCTTCCTCACCACCCGGATAGAATATTAGTAGTTTAACACCACGGGGAGGGGAGCTAAGGTAGCCAGCCAGCTAGCTCTTGGGCCCACCAGGATACAAGGGAAACAAGGCATTTGCCTGGGTGCTTGGGCTGGTGTTTTTTGCCACCCCCACTGAAAGTGCTGCCCTAGGCAAATGCCTTGTTTGCCTTGTGGTAAATACAGCCCTGGCGCCATGGCCGCTTCAGGACGTCCTGTAAGCCTGTGTACTTATGCACAAAGCGTTGTACGATCAGATTACACACATGTGCCAACTTGCCCAACTTCAATGCTGCCAACAAATTTGTTCCGTTGTCACAAACTTGCCGATATCCAGTTGCTGCGGAGTCAGGCACTTTTCCACCTGTGTGTTCAGGGCAGACAGGAGTGCTTGTCCGGTGTGACTCTCTGCTTTCAAGCAAGTCAAACACAAGACGGCGTGACACTGCCGTATCCGGGGATGTGGAATAGTACCTGGGGAGCTGGGGGGGTGCCGTGGATGTGGAGCAAGATGCAGCAGCAGATGAGGACTCAGCCGAGGAGGTTATGGAAGAGGATGGAGTAGAGGAGGTGGCAGCAGGCCTGCCTGCAAGTCGTGGCGGTGTCACCAACTCCTCTGCAGAGCCACGCATTCCATGCTTGGCAGTCGTCAGCAGGTTTACCCAATGCACAGTGTAGGTGATATCCCTGCCCTGACCATGCTTTGCAGACCAGGTATCAGTGGTCAGATGGACCCTTGCCCCAACACTGTGTGCCAGATATGCCATTACTTCCCTTTGCACAATCGAGTACAGGTTGGGGATTGCCTTTTGTGAAATGAAATTTCATCCGGTCACCTTCCACTGCGGTGTCCCAATAGCCACAAATTTTTTGAACGCCTCAGACTCCACCAGCTTGTATGGTAAAAGCTGGCGGGCTAATAGTTCAGACAAGCCAGCTGTCAGACGCTGGGCAAGGGGCAGACTTTCTGACATTGGCTTCTTATGCTCAAACATGTCCTTGACAGACACCTGACTGTGGGCAGATGATCGGGAACTGCTCAAGGTGAGAGACGGAGTGGTGGATGGTTGAGAGGGGGCAAGGAGGACAGCAGCGGTTGACGTGGCTGAAGATGCTGGACTAGGAGGAGGATGGCGGCTTTGAGTTTGTGTGCTGCTTGTACTCATGTGTTCCCATAGGCGTTTGTGATGTGCGATCATGTGCCTACGCAAAGCAGTTGTACCTAGGTGGGTGTTGGACTTCCCACGACTCAGTTTCTTTTGGCACAGGTTGCAAATGGCATCGCTGTTGTCAGAGGCAGACACACAAAAAAAAATGCCACACTGCTGAGCTCTGCAATGACTGCATTCTGGTGGTGGACACAGCATGCGTTGATTGGCGTGCTGTCCGGCTGACCCCGGGTGCCTATGCATGCTGTCTGACTGTGCCACTAGCTCCTTGCGACGACCTCCCCCTGCTTCCTACTCGTCTCCTCCTCCTCTGTCTCCCCATCTGAACTTTCGCCCTGTTCTTCTTCTTGCCAAGCGGGCACCCACGTGACATCCATGGACATATCGTCATCATCAACCGCTTCACTTGTATCTGACAACTCAGCAAATGAAGCAGCAGTGGGTACAACATCATCATCATCATCATCACACCGTACGTCCATGTGTGTAATGCTGGCTGACTGAGACATATCCCTGTTATCTACATACTCTGGCAATAATGGTTGCGCATCACTCATTTCTTCAAACGGATGTGTAAATAACTCCTCTGACAGATAAAGTGAAGCGGCTGTGGTGCTAGTGTTGGTGGTGGCGGCAGGCGGGTGAGTGGTATCTTGAGAGGTGCCCGAAGCTAAGCTGGAGGAGGATGGTGCGTCAAGGTTCCGAGCAGAAGCTGTAGAAGATTGGGTGTCCTGTGTTAGCCAGTCAACTATGTCCTCAGAACTTTTCAAGTTCAGGGTACATGGCCTCTGAAAATTGGGCATTATTCTACGGCAAAAGGGAATCACAGCACCACGACTACGACGGCCCCTGCGGGGTGGCCTGCCTCTGCCTGCCTTTTTTGGGGGGGATTAGTGGTACTATGCGTGCAAGCTACTGTGAGACCAGATATGAGTGGCAATGTGCACTGGCAGAGGTTGGCAGAGTACACGCTGTAGGCCTGACACCCGCTTGAAGAGAACTAACTGCTATTCAATCTATAACAGTGGAACAAGTTTTTAGGTTTTAAATGCACGCTATTGTGACACCAGATATGAGTGGCAATGTGCACTTGCAGAGGTTGGCAGAGTACACGCTGTAGGCCTGACACACAGACGCTTGCAGAAATATTTTACAAGATATAAACACTTTTACTAGTTAAGCAGCGTTTGGCTAGCCACTGATACTTATACTGATACTTATACTGCCCTACCAAGGCTGAGGTAAGTAAAGCTAGCATGCCTAAGTGAAAGAAAAATCAAAAGCATAAACAAAGAGAGAAAACATGAGTCGGTTCACACAACCAGGTGAGTATTGAAGTGATATGCACATCATATATTATGCTTTGGTAGGTAAGCTGTTTCACCGAATTATTTAAGTCCCATATGTGTTGCAGACAGTTTGCAGAGTACAGCCATAGGTGTAGCAGCCAAGCAGCAGGCATTAGGTGTGTGCCTATCAGCCTATTCGAGTCAGGGAGGTCCCGTTTCTGCCCTCCTCGGCATCTCTGCCAGGGTTCCACTCCCCGGACCAGGTATTCATACAGGTAAGTAGCAGGCATCACAGTACCTGACCCACTTGTGAGAGTTCCATTTCCAGGCCTAGTTATATATGTGGGTAGGGGCATGCTGTCGGCCTGAGCTCGGTAGGTCGTGTGCTTCAGGCACTTTGCTTGCAGGGTAGGGTGGCAGGTCCCGTGAGTGTGTTACTGGTCGGCTTTCCTTGCCTTGGCGCTTGGTCGCCTCCTTGGGTCTGCGAGCGCTGCTAGTCCATTTCTCTCTGGCCCTCAGGTACTCACATGTGGCCTCCGCCATTTTAGCTTTAGGCCTCCGGCCCTCGCTGCGGCCTGGTATGTTGCAGCCTCCGAGTGCGGCTGTGGTGTTGATACCGGAGAAACTGACGGAAGCAAAGCACAGAGAGATGGACACAGGTTTCTTCAGGAAGGAAGAGATTCTTTATTGGATCACCGATAGGGACTCAGAGGGACTAACGTCACCAAAAATACAGCAAGTTCTGAGCCCCGGACAATAGTGCAGGCTCCTTATATAGGCACATAACTCCTCCCATATTAAACTCCTCCGCACATTCTCTTGACCAATCAATACAAATAAGAATTAACTTCCTGCTTGACCGCATGGCCTGTCCAGCACAATGGAGGAGGGGAATACTACATCCTGTATTCTTGCACATGCTCCGTACACTACTGATCGTATCTTGCCTCGTGCAACCAACTGATCGATACGTCAGCATATGCACGTACACATGCCACGTGGTAATCTCGGCCTACTAAATTTATTTTTACCGAGATTCCACCACATTCCCCCCTTTGATGCCTCTTGATATTTCACAATTACTTGAGGAATCACTTAACCTTAGTTTGCATACACCGCAAGTTACCTTGAACCAGACCAGACTTAACTTATGATGTGAATCTTCAACACTCATCTTCCTGCATTGGTTCTCCCTGATCTAGAGCCTTATATTTATAAATTGTCATTATCTGTGCAGCAGCCTTCCTCTCTGCTATATTTTCTATCAGGCTTTGCACAGACCTAACTACTAAGGGTATAAGACACGGCAGGAGTAGACACAACATTAAAATCAGTAGGACTCCACCTACCACTGCCTTAAGCCCTCCAAACCACTCATACCAGCTACCAAACCAACTGCTTGGATTATACCCTTTCCATACCTGAGTAGGCACATGCGCTAGTTTAACCATATGGCTAGTAAGCTCAGCTATTGCTTGCCCTTCGTCATCTATTTGAAGACAGCAATTGCTCAGGTTAAACTTCCCACATACACCTCCCTCTACTGCAAAAAGGTAATCCAAGGCTAATCTATTTTGGTAGACTGCTGTCCTCATCCTGGTATTATGCTTCGCTAGAAGATTGAGCGCTTGTGATGTCTCGTTAGTAATAATCTCAACCACCGCCTGTAATCGTATAATACGGTTGAGCATATAAATAGGGGTTCTATAACCAAAGGTACCATCTTCTGCCCACGTGGCTGGCCCATAATAATATATAATACGCTGGGGAGGCCATTCATTATCTTCCCAGGCGCCTATCTCTATGGGTCCCCTTTTCTTCCTATGATTCACATCATATACTTTAACACCTAAAGTCTCACCTGTTTCAATAGGTAACAAGAAGAAGGATGGTTTGAGCATACCCAACACACATGCCCCTTCCCAGTCCTGTGGCAACTCCGAATAGGCTTTCTTACCACAGATCCAGTACAAATTTGCTGGGGCTCTCCAGGTAGATGTGATAGGTCAAACCACACATCCTTTAAATTGGCGTATCTAGCAAACGGGTTAGATGGTTCTGAGACATTTGAAGCCGACCACCAAGTTGTATTCTTTGTATCATCATCATAAGCTTTTTGCCCTAGACAAGTTAATTCTCCTACAGAAGTATTATACATCATTCCTTTCCTTGCTATGCAAACATAACCTATGATGGAGGTCTTTAATCTCCACTCAGATTTACCTCTAACACTCATATGATAATCGGCTTGTGTAGATATTAATTGGTCAACTGCCTCAGAACCGGACATTACCTCCTTTGCTTCCCAAGGCCATTGGTCTCCCATGTTAGTACCTCCACACACATAGCAGTTGGTAACATTAAGACTACCGGCAATACTTTCGGCTAAATCAATGAACAGGTTTTTAGCATTATGGGGGATCTTATTATCTATGCTCATCTCTTCATAAAAGGAATGGTATACTTGATGAGTTTGGGAGGATACCGTATCAGTCTCTATCCCTATAAACAATACTGTCCCAGGATCTAAACCCGTCCCATATATTTGAAACCCAAATAAATTACCATACTTGTCTAAGAACTTGTCGGGGTTATTTATAAGTATATGGACTGGATTGCATTCCATAGACTTACAATATGGGCTGGTAGGCAACTTAGTCACAATCATGTCCTTGTCTACTGTCTGTCCCCAAGTTGCCCACCCCACACAAGACCAATATGGGCAAAAGTTATAATCTCTATTTGGGCATCTAGGACTCACATATTTATTTTTACTACTGGGACAAATATATTTATCGTTAGACCCATACGTCCTCTCCCATCTAAGATCCCCACATACATTCCACGGCTTTCTACCACTTGATATCGCCTTACATGCATCAAATAGCAGAACACCCGAAGAATATACGGATTCTAATACTGTCTTGTTAATTAGGGTCCCCTGAGGATCTCCATTCCTGAGAGTCAACCAAATTGTACGAGGTTGATACTCCGGACTGAAGCACTTAGGTTCTCCTACTCCTAAATGGCACACACTATATTCTATATTTAGGTATCTACATCTTGATACATCTCCTTTACACTCGTATTGTGAATGCCAAATTAGGGTTTGGGAAATATGGTTACCTGTTCTTGTAGTCTTAATGCACACCTCACAGCTAGGAGTGTCGGTACCTCTACCTCCCTGAATATAAAAAAAAAAAAAAATAAACATTATCAAGAATACATCTTTCGTCGTCATCCTCAGTCTTCGTCCGTGCGAAGGCACCTCAGCTTCCAGGTTGGAAGGGCTGCAGGGAATGGAGTTCTGCTCGTCTTCACAGGAGTCCCTTCGAGACTTTCCTGGCTTATACACTATACGTCGGTGGGCGGACAGGCTTTATTATGGCCCTCTCACTCACGCACCAAATCTCTGAAACAATAAAATTTTGTAATCCACAAAGTTCCTCGTCACTCCGACTGAGTCGTGCGCTTTAACCGGATCTTGCAGGGATTCTCTGGATCTGCTGTAACTTGCCAAGAATCGACTGCTGCTGGTTTAACCCTGGAGTGATGTATCCACGGAGTCACTTCGGCTACTTTTATCGCTGTAGGGGTAGACAAAAGAACAACATAAGGACCTCTCCACTTGGGCCCTAACGGTACATTATTCCACTCTTTAATCCACACTTGGTCTCCTGGGTGGTAACTATGAACTGGGGGATAAATATTCACAGGTAATCTATCTTGTACCCATTTCTGTACCTCCTCCATAGTCTTACCCAACTCTACAACCTGCTGCCGGGTAATTCCTTCTCCCAACTGACTCAAATCCCCCCTTAAGTTACCAAGTACGGGAGGTGGTCGCCCATACATGATTTCAAAAGGAGAGGCCCATCCTTCTGGTAGGGGTACTGCGGATTCGCAATAGAGCTATGGGTAAGAGAACGTTCCACTTAAGTTGGGTTTCCTGACACATTTTAGCCAACTGATTCTTAATAGTTCTATTCATTCTATCTACCTTACCAGGACTCTGGGGTCTATATGCCGTATGAAGCCTCCACTTTATACCAAGCATATGAGTCAGTTGTGGTAGGCACTGATGAACAAAAGCTGGACCATTGTCCGATCCTATAGAGCAGGGTAGTCCATATCGGGGTATTATTTCTCGTAGCAGGAATCTCACAACTTCTCCTGCTTTCTCTGTACGAGTAGGACATGCTTCTACCCAGCCTGAATAGGTGCACACAATTACCAACAGGTAACGATGTCCACCCGATTTAGGCATCACTGTATAGTCAATTTGTAAATCGGACATGGGGAGTCCCCCCATAAACTGGACTCCTGGTGGCTTTACTGGTCCTTGTCTTGCATTATTTTTAGCACACGTTACACATCTTCCTACAATGGCCTGAGTCAAGTTGGACAATCTTGGTATGTAGAAATGTTTTCTGAGAGATTCTTCTGTGCTGTCTCTCCCAGAATGTGTCTCGTTGTGATAGTTTTGGACAATTTCTACCGCTAGTGATGCTGGAATGACTATTCTTCTATCTTCTAACTGATACCATTTGTTCTCTAAATACTTTCCAGGTTCAGTCTTTAACCACTCCTCTTCTTGAGCTGTATAAACTGGAGTCCATTGAGACAGTGGATTTGGTATAAGAGCAGCTATATGCCCCACATACTCCTGTCTTCCCGATTCAGCGGCACGCTTAGCTGCACTATCTGCCATCCGATTTCCTTTGGTTACATCACCATCTCCTCTCAGATGCGCTCGACAATGTATGATACCGACTTCTTTCGGCTCCCACACTGCTTCCAATAGTTGTAGGATTTCAGCTGCGTACTTGATTTCTTTGCCCTCTGAATTCAATAGTCCTCTTTCTTTATACAAAGCTCCGTGGGCATGAGTGGTTAAAAACGCATATTTGGAGTCCGTGTAGATGTTCACTCTTAAACCTTCAGCCAATTGTAACGCTCGTGTCAGTGCTATCAATTCTGCCTTTTGTGCTGATGTTCCTTTCGCCAGTGGCCGAGCTTCTATCACCTTGTCTATTGTTACTGCATATCCTGCATAGCGGATCCCTTCTTTCACATAACTACTGCCGTCGGTGTAATATTGAACATCGGGGTTCTGGATGGGAAAATCACGAAGATCTGGTCTACTTGAAAATACTTCATCCATTACTTCCAAACAATCATGTTGACTTTCAGTAGGTTGTGGCAAAAGGGTAGCTGGATTTAAGGTGTTTACAGTCTCTAAATGCACTCTTGGGTTTTCACACAACATTGCTTGATACTTGGTCATACGGCTATTACTAAACCAATGATTTCCTTTGTAATCCAACAACGTCTGTACTGCATGTGGGACTCGTACATAAAGTTCTTGACCCAGAGTGAGTTTATCGGCTTCAGCCACTAGCAGGGCGGCTGCAGCTACGGCTCTTAGACAAGGTGGAAGTCCGCTGGCCACTGCATCCAGTTGCTTAGACATGTAGGCAACAGGTCTTTGCCATGATCCCAAGTACTGTGTCAATACTCCCACAGCCATTCTTCTTTGCTCATGTACATACAGGTAGAATGGTCATGTGTGATCAGGTAGACCTAATGCTGGGGCACTCATCAAAGCCTTCTTCACATCTTCAAATGCCGTTTGCTGTTCTTGAGTCCATAAGAAGGGGTCGTGCTCTGTACCTTTGATAGCTGCATACAGAGGTTTTGCCAGTATCGCGTAGCTGGGAATCCATATCCTACAGAAGCCTGCTGCCCCCAAGAATTCTCGCACTTGTCTTCTATTCTTGGGTATCGGTATTTGGCACACAGCTTCTTTTCTCTCTGACCCCATAATTCTTTGACCTTCAGAGATATGGAATCCCAGATATTTGACAGTTGGCAAACACAACTGAGCCTTCTTTCTAGACACCTTGTATCCTGCCTTCCAGAGAATGTGTAGTAGATCGTGTGTGGCTTGCTAACATATTTCCTTTGTAACTGCTGCTATCAACAAGTCATCTACATATTGTAACAATACACACTCTCCTGGGATGGACTCGAAATCCAGATCTTGACTTAGAGCTGAACCAAATAGGGTAGGTGAATTTTTAAACCCTTGGGGCAGTCTTGTCCAGGTCATTTGGCGTTTTAAGCCCGTTACAGCGTTTTCCCATTGGAAAGCGAAGATACATTGACTTTCTGCGACAATTCGGAGGCAAAAGAAGGCATCTTTGAGGTCTAAGACTGTAAAGTAAGTAGCCCCGCCCGGAATTAAAGCAAGCAGGTTATATGGATTGGGCACAACTGCATGTATACTAACAACCGCATCATTGACTGCTCTCAAGTCCTGCACAGGTCGATACTCATCTGTACCGGGCTTTTGAACAGGCAGCAATGGGGTGTTCCAGGGGGAAGTACAGAATTTTAGGATACCATACCGTATGAACTTATCCAGATAAGATTGGATGTTCTTCTTAGCCTTCTGCGGGATGTGATATTGTCTTAGGCTCACTGGATAAACCCCAAGTTTTAGTTCAATTTTAATAGGTGGAATATTGCGGGCCAGTCCTGGTGGGTTGTTCTCTGCCCAAACTCCTGGTATGTTGAATAAGGATTCATCACTCCTAGGGTTTTGGCTAGTCAACGCTGTATAAAGTCGCCACTCTTCTTCCTTTGGTACGGATAATGTCATAATACCTGAAGGTCCATTAAACTTTAAGGATGTTGTTCCATTTGGTAGGAACGTAATCTGCGCTTGTAATTTAGATAGCATATCACGTCCCAGCAATTGGACTGGACATTCAGGCATATAAAGGAATTGGTGTTTTACTACGTGGCCTCCCAATGTACAGAGTCGACTTTTAAGAACCGGTTTTTCAGCACTTCTTCCAGTTGCTCCTATTACAGTAATAGTCCTTCCAGATGGAGGAGCAACTAGATTAGTCACCACTGAATGTTCAGCACCAGTGTCGATCATGAACGCACTCCTTTTTCCCCCTATTGATACATCGACCATAGGCTCCGCTCGACCAAGGGGGATGGAGCCCGGTCGGTATCAATAGTCCTCCATGACCGTGTCAGCCAATCCTACAAAGTCCCTACCTTCTCTATCGCGGGACCTTTGCGCTGCTGGAAAATACCTATCTTCCCTAACACTTCCTCTGTTCCCATTGCTCCCTCTATTACCATTACTCCCTCCGGGGCCTCCTCTACCTCTCGCTCTGCCTCTAAAGTTTCCATAACCTGCCCTGGGTTGGTCTCTCTCGTACTGCTCTCTTTGTGGACACTCGTTCCTCCAATGCCCTTCTTCCTTGCAATACGCGCACTGATTCCTACTCAAAGGCTCCCTATTCCATCTACTATCGCCTCTATCTGGGCCCCGTCTATCTACGCCTGCGATCGCTACCGCTAGCATATCAGCCTTTTTACGCATCTTGCGCTCTTCCTCTTTCTTACTTTCTGTTTCCCTGTTCATGTATACTTTATTCGCTACCTCCATTAGTTGGGTAATAGACATACCTGCAAACCCTTCTAACTTCTGTAGCTTGCGCTTAATATCTCCGTAAGCTTGGCTGACAAAGGCGGAGTTCACCATTCGGGAATTATCTGCGTCTTCCGGATTAAAGGGGGTATACAAACGGTATGCCTCCAATAATCGGTCATAAAAGACACTGGGCGCTTCATCACTTTTCTGAATCACCTCAACTGTCTTCGACATATTAATGGCTTTCTTTCCTCCAGCTTTCATGCCAGCAATTATAGCGTCTCTATAGGCTCTGAGTTGAACCATATCAGCACCATTTACATTCCAGTCGGGATCGGTGTTAGGATAATGTGTTGCGGCCCATGCTGCTGGATTGGCTTGATTCAAAGCACGGGCTTAATCCTCTAGCGCTTTAATGGCCGCTTGGTTAATCCTTGTCCTTTCCTCATTGTTAAACAAAGTCATTAATAACTGCTGGCAATCAGCCCATGTCGGGTTATGTGTCTGAACTATCGAGGTGAACAGATCGGTCATAGCTTGTGGTTTCTCAGTATACGAGGAATTGTGGGTCTTCCAATTCAAGAGATCGGTTGTCGTGAACGGGACATATTCGAAGACTGGGTCAGCATGTGCCATTTGACCTGCGGCATCGATATAGGCTGACCCGGGATTCAGACGAAGAGGCATCTGATAATGTTTTAATTGTTGGGTACCGGTCAGTTGTCGGGTTAGTATGGGGCTACGTGGAGGGGCGTCAGTTAGAGGTTCCGGTCGGGGGGTAATAAAGCATGAGGATGTGGGAGCTTGGTTTTGGGAAAAATTAGTAAATAAAACACTTCGAGCCGAGCTAGAAGAAGCTTGACCGGAAGTCTTAAGTGGCGCCAAATCAGGATATTCAGATCTAATGGGGGTTGGCTCTGGTTCCGGAAGGGGAGATTTAGTACGAGAGGGGGTGGATTCTGTACTGGAGGAGGAAGCGGAAGTGGATGGGGGCAATGGGGGAAGGGGTGCAGGACTTCCTGCATTTGCGTCACTTCCTCTTAAAGGAAAGTAAGGGGGCGGCAAAGGGATCTCGGACTCAGGGGGCGTGTCCAAAATGGGCCTAACACCAGTCCTAGTGGACAAACAAGTCCTAGCCACCATGAGGCGACATTGCTCCTCGTGGCATGTCTGAATCCATTTTGGCGAGTCATTTACGGCCTGTCTCCAACAATCAATATAAGGAAACTGCCCGTAAAGTTCAGGCCTACCCGATACAGCCACGTGTAAGCGCTGTACCAGAGTTGGATCCAAACTGCCACGTGGCGGCCATGCCGCAACCAAAGTAGGCCACTCCCTAGTACACAAAGTGACCAAACGTACAGGAGACATTTTAACCCCAAAATCACATGTTTTGAATCCCTTTTTAAAATTCTTCACCATACAACCTAAGGGATCCGGAATTGTTGACTGCGACGCGCCCATACTTATCAATGGAACGTCGTTGACAACGAATACTATGCACGCGTACTATTCAACAATCACACCCGTTTCCTCTGGCAACAGCACCACGTGGTACGGTTACCAAGTGAAACGTACACAATAACACAATAAACACTCAGGGAATTCCCGTACACACACAGCTGTTACACCAGTCACTAGATAATCAATATTATGCCCTTTGGCGAAACTATACAGTCACCCACGCTATAATTCTCTATATATGAATTACCCGTCTATAACACACCCCAGTAACATCGTCTTTTTACAAATAGCGGTTACAGTACGGTTAGCATAGGTCAAAGCACAATTTAAGGTCACAATACAATTATTAGTGGTTATGGTGTTAAACATGCAATAGACGACAATGATTAGTACTTATATACAGTGTCAGTAAATATACAGGGTTATGGTACCGTGCACTATGATACAGCAACACACTATTAACACTCTCGCTAGACGGCTGAGCTCGCGCTATCTAACAAGATATACACTTTACTAACAATCTTTAACACATTTACAATCCCAACTAAACTATTGGCCAGTACCTTGAATGGACTACCTAAAACTATGTACACCCGTTTTGGTTAGCCACACTGCCCAAGCACCACATATAGCGAGCTAGAGGACCGAATTTACACAGGCGCCTCTTAGTCGATTACTATCAAAAATCTAGTGGGTTCCAAATTTACACGCCTTCCCACTTAGCCAAGATAGGTTGAGAGCTAGCGAACCGAATTTACACAGGCGCCGCTTAGTCTCCCGGTCCCTCCGACCTAGCGAACGTAATATACACCCTAGAACGCTAGTCTAGACAAGACACCGGTGTCCGGCTAGGGCTATTTACACAGGACCCCGCCTCACTAACCAAATCAAACGGTCTGACTAAAGAGCGTTCGATTGAGCGGTGCGCCTTCGCTCCTTCCCTCCGACAGAGGGGGCAGATTCCATACACAAATAACCCCTTATGGGCCTACCGCACAATCGGTATACCCCTAGTGGGTCTGCCGTCTAAAACAGCAGTTGTCTTACCTCCTCGTTCCTGAACCTGAGTTCACACTCATCGACGGGGACACCCCAGCACTTCTTACGTAGAGGCCGATGATCTCCTGGACAACAGACCAGTGGCGCCGAGACTAAGGGAAGTTCAGGGGTGCAGCCGTAGAGAACGTGGGCAAAGATAGACCGTCTCACGCCTCTGCCTCTCAGCTACCGTTGAACGATGAGCTTCCCGGCCAATGCACCAAATGATACCGGAGAAACTGACGGAAGCAAAGCACAGAGAGATGGACACAGGTTTCTTCAGGAAGGAAGAGATTCTTTATTGGATCACCGATCGGGACTCAGAGGGACTAACGTCACCAAAAATACAGCAAGTTCTGAGCCCCGGACAATAGTGCAGGCTCCTTATATAGGCACATAACTCCTCCCATATTAAGCTCCACCCGCACATTCTCTTGACCAATCAATACAAATAAGAATTAACTTCCTGCTTGACCGCATGGCCTGTCCAGCACAATGGAGGAGGGGAATACTACATCCTGTATTCTTGCACATGCTCCGTACACTACTGATCGTATCTTGCCTCGTGCAACCAACTGATCGATACGTCAGCATATGCACGTACACATGCCACGTGGTAATCTCGGCCTACTAAATTTATTTTTACCGAGATTCCACCACAGTGTGAGGACCGGGATCACCCCCCCGGTCCAGAGGGGGGGGGGGGGGACCGGACCCGCCTGTAGTCTGCTTGTGTCGGGCTCCTTCAGGCAGTATAGTGTCACGGCGGCCGTCCGCTTCACTCACCGCCAGGCGAGGTCCCACCTGATGCAGCGGGCCCTCTCCTCCGAAGGAATAGAGCTCCGGGAGCAAGCCTCTCCTCAGCTCAGGCAGCCCGGTTACTTTGAGGGTCGCAGGTATTCCTAGGTAATTTTCTCACAATCCCGATTTACAGGTTTTATGTGCCTCTTTTTGCAGGAGCTGAGCTGTCCTGCGACCACTCAGCTCGGCGGTCCGGCCCCGCCCCCCCAGAACATATAATATTTTGAGTTGCATCAGAGTCATTACCAGGTAGGTATGTGTGTGAAAAGTATACTGACACCTAATGAAAGTACTGAGCATTGCAGCCAATAATCCTATCATCCCAATATTCTGTTTAGTATGTCCCGGTGGGTCAGTAAGGAAATATTGGTAATACATACACCATTTTTGCCTTCTATTAAAGAATAACATCTTCTTGGGTGCACATATTTAATATAATGTGCTGAGCATATATGGGTTTTGTAGATGTACATGAAAAAAATAGTGAAAGCTTATGGAGCCATAAGCAACTGTAAACCCTAATTTCCTTTATCATTGCAATAAACTAATGACTAAAATAATGTCCCCAGATCTATTTACAGATCATATTTCATGTTAAAAAATGATGTGATGCAACTCTTAAAATTTAACTTTTCACAGTTGATTTTGTTCTTTGTGTGAATTTTACAGTCAATAACATTTTACAGAAATGTTAAAGGATCACTATAGTGTCAGGAAAACAGTGGTTTTTCTGACACTATAGTGCCCTGAGGGTGCCCCCACCCTCAGGGCCCCCCTCCCGTGGCGCTGAAGGGGTTAAAACCCCTTCAGCAGCTTACCTTATTCCAGCGCTGGGCTCCCTCAGCGCTGGTGATCTCTCCTCCCCCGCCGACGTCAGCGGAGCCGAATGCGCATGCGCGGCAAGTGTCCATAGGAACGCATTTCTCAATGCTTTCCTATGGACGCTCTGCGCGATGGCGGCATAATATGCCTCCAGCGTCGCAGATGCACCTCTAGTGGCTGTCCAGAAGACAGCCACTAGAAGCTGGCTTAACCCCAAATGTATACATAGCAGTTTCTCTGAAACTGCTATTTTTGCATCTGAAGGGTTAAAACCTGAGGGACCTGGAACCCAGACCACCTCATTGAGCTATAGTGTCCCTTTAAAACACAGCTACATACAGATTTTTTTTTTATATGAATAAGGATATCATTAGTTGCATTTATGAAGAGGCAGAAATAGGCATGCAAGTAACTAGAGAAAATGTTAATTAAAACATAATTTATGTTTAATATATATTTAGATCCCATTTCAACTTTCACATTTTTCACAATGTTCAGTCAGTTGGATTCAAACACACTCCTTGCACGTCATGAGAACCTTCTTGGTCAAAGAAGGGAGTGCCCACCCACATTTAAAGAAAATCATGCTGCAATACATCACGAGTTAGACAGCTACTATATGCATGCTGCTGGATTATTTCTTCTCAACTGCATGGCTCGAACCTTCGCTGCTCTGAACGGATTTGTACTAGCTGTATTGGTGTTTCCTGCAATTCTCTGTTTTCTTGGATGATCATGAATATGGTAAAGCTTTTCATTCTAACTTTTATTGAAGGTAAGGCATTATTTTTCAGGTTTAGATCATAGTTGTATTACTGTATTCTATTTCAGTCAAATACATCTATAAATAGATGCCCTCGCACTGCCTGCCCAGAGTATTGCTGTAAAGGCTTATTTTTGGGACATAACATCACTACTAGTAGTCTTCAGAATGTATGTTAAGGCAAATGTTTACTTGTGTGTGAAATTTACAAATGTAGAACTTTTTTAATAATTCGGATTACATTTTTTTTTTTTTTATTAGTTTCCTACATATTTGTGCATGGAGCAGTAATTGAAGCTAATCAAAATATTTTCAACAAAGGCACACGTGATTTTGCTGTTGTTGGTGAAAGTTTACTATATAATGAAAAAGAAGTATTTTCTACTGGGAATCACATTCTTGCATTTCCAAGAAGTAAGTAAAATATATAAATCCAATTTGCTAGTTGTATTATAAGACAATATGACTCACACATATGATTGTTGATTGTAACATGAGTTATGACTTTATTTAGTATTTTATATGCAGTTAATTCATAACTTTTCCTGGATATCTACAGTAATCATAGCAAGTTACCTAAGTGGTTCATTAACAAGTTATAGTTATTCTTTTAATGGAACCTATAGTCCCTGAAAGTAATAATTCTTGGGGGCTCTACGTCCTTAGCACGTGAAATATACTTGTTTCCAGTGTCAAGACAACGCCATTGCAGCCACTCACCTCCTTCTTCCTCAGATTGGACATTATCTTGTCCAATCCAATGCTTCTCATAGAGAACAGTGGGGATGAGAAGCACATGTACGTCAAGCACCACACTCCTTTACTCAAATTAATCCAATGCTTTCCTAGGATCAGCATTTGATTACATTTAATGTCAAAGGTCATTGTAGTGGAAGTACCCTTTAGTGTCTGTCAGGAAGACAAAACAGCAATGTTTTACACTGCAGGACCAAAACTACAGGGACTCTGCACCTAGACCACTATAATTTGCGAGAGCCAGTACAAGGATTCCTGCCGCCTTAGGCAAAGATCTATTTTGCCGCCCCCTCGGGAATACATTCTGTCAGGGGTTTATTCACTAAACTCTCAATTTCAGTGAATTGAAAACCAAATTGCAAAAACAGCTGGACTGTAGCTGAGTTGGAGATTAATCTAAATCAGCTACTTTGGCCTAAATTTGCCATTTGGTTTCCAATTCGGTCTGATCAGCTGTCCCTTTCCTCCATAGTGCGCATTCCTACCCTTAACAATCTATCTTTCTCATTAGCGTTTATCACTATCATTATTTTTTTTTTTTTTTCTTTCAACGCTTGCAGTCTCTATGTTCATGATTTCTCTGCTCACTCTATGCCACTGATTCTCTCAAGCCTGTTCTCTTCATTCTGATGGGATTATTCATTAAAGTGAGAATTATTGGGAATTCAATGTGCATTTCTAATAAAAAAAAAAAAAAAAAACGGAAACCTTCTCCAGATTTGGCTACTTTGACTTTCTATTTGAAATTCACTTTTGATTCATTTTGAAGTCCCAAAAATTCTCTGTTTAGTGAATAACCCTGTCATTGTATTTTGTCCTCAGCTCTTCTTTTCTTTTCCCTGTCTATTTATTAACCCCTTAAGGACTGAGCCAAATGTACACGTTGTGATCAAAACAAAATGTATACAAAACCTGGAATTTGCGCTATATGTCTATTCAGGCATAATTCACCTCTTTCATATTATGTGCACCCACACTTATTATATACCATTTTACTCAGGGAAAATAGGGCTTTCATTTACCATCAAATATTTAGGTATGAAACATAATTTAATAATGCTGTTTGCTTTTACTGCAATAAAATACACATATTTGTATTCAGCGATGTCTCACGTGTAAAACAGCACCCACTATGTACAGGTTTTATGGGGTTTTGAGAAGTTACAGGGACAAATATAGCATGTTACATTTGTAGCGGAATGTATTAAGCCTGTCCTGTAACATGCATATGTGACTGTATTTGTTTATTGTATTAATGTATTTCTGTATGATTTCGTATGTGGGTTCGGTAGTTTCATGGGAATGGAACTGCCGAACCATCAGACCACCCCAGCGAGAAGTGTGCGCCTCGTTAGGCGTTCACACTTCTCGCAAACCGCAACTTTAACTGTAATTGCTAATGCCTGGGTGGCCGCTGTTCGGTATACGAACCACGTGCAGCGGCCATCTTACACATAAAAATCTCAGCGGTGTTTGGTCGTCGAGTGTCTGGAACTCAAATCGGACACTCAAACAACCGAACACCGTTGAGACCTCCAGAGCTCCGTAACTACCGAACGGAGGGACCTAACGAATCCCCATTTGGTAATATTGATGCTATGTACTAGTTTAGGGGTACATCCAGGTTTGGGGTAATGTACAGTATAAGTTAAGGGGATTATGAGTCACCCTGAGGGGAGGAGATGTGTGGGAGGTAACAGTTACAGTATTGGTTACTGTCTTAATTGATGTAAATCCCTCCCTTGCATGGGAGCATGCTTTATAAGGAACCATGGAATAAAGATTGTGAGTTCTGCTCCTGAAACTGTGTGTCGTCCAGTTATTGGGATTGCTGTTGGAATATTGCTGTGTTACTTTGCCTGCTGGAAACTCTGCTTGTGGATTTACAATTGCCTTGTTCCTGAGCCTCACTGGGATCGTAAGTGGAGAGTAGCTGTGGGATATCAGCTCTCCGCTACAACATTTTTCATTTTTTTCACATTGAAATTTGCCAGATTGGTTACGTTGCCTTTGAGACTGTATGGTAGCCCAGGAATGAGAATTATCCCCATGCAATAGTAGACAACCTAAGGTATTGCAAACTGGGTGTGTCCAGTCTTTTTTAGTAGCCACTTAGTAGTCAATTGCAAATTGTATGCCGTCATGGGGGTAATTTTCATCCCTGGGCTATCATATGGTCTCAAAGGCAACATAACCAATCTGGCGAATTTCAATGTGAAAAAACTGAAACACAAGCCTTATATTTGACTCTGTAGCTCTTGAAAACACCATACAACCTGTACATGAGGGGTACTGCTATACTCGGGAGACTTCGCTGAACACAAATATTAGTGTTTCAAAACAGTAAAACGTATCACAACAATTATTTCGTCCGTGTAAGTGCCATTTGTGTGTGAAAAATGCAAAAAATGTCACTGACGATATCATTGTTGTAATACATTTTACTCTTTTTTACGTGTGTGTGTGTGTGTATATATATATTATTTTAAAATAGTTAGAACAAATTTACACTTTTTTACGTATTTACATATTTATTATATATATATATATAAAGCAGCAAACCAAGTACAAGAAATGTTTGAAAAATTTGCACAACGTGGATACCCAAGACAACTGCTGGAGGGTGCATACTCAAAAGCACTTAAAAATTACACAGACGGTCCTGAAATCAAAAATAACCAAAATAGAATGATTTTCCCTCAAACGTTCCATTCACTATCGGGAGAGATGTCCCAGAAAATAAGACACAATTGGGAGGTTCTCAAAAAAGATAAAACACTACCGACGATATTTCAAAACACTCCTATGATTAGTTATAGGAGAAATAGGAACCTAAGAGACTATCTGGTTCATACGGATATATCTATGGCACAACAGTCTGTTCAAAACCCAGGCTGCTATCGTTGTTTGAAATGCATGGCTTGCAATAGTATGACTCCGGGCAAAGTGTTTTACCACCCTCGATCAGGCAAAGAATACAAGATAAGGCAAAGGATCACTTGTACCACTACACATGTAATATATCGTATCATCTGTCCATGTGGACTCATGTATATTGGTAAAACGTCTAATGACCTCAGGGAGCGCATGAGGGGACACAGATCCACTATCAGGACTGCGTTATCTAGTGGCATAGCAACCACCCCCATAGCCAAACATTTTTTGGAAGCAGGACACACACTGCCCACATTGAAATTCATGGGCATTGAACATGTTCCGGCCCCGAACAGGGGGGGTGACAGAGATGTCTTACTTCTCCAAAGAGAAGCCTTTTGGATCTTTACACTAGGAACCTTGTCCCCGGGGGGACTTAATGAAATTAACCCACTTAGCTGCTTCACCCCGAAAAGATAAAGAAGAGCACAGTAATTGATATATTGATATATTTGTACTAAAAGTTAAAGAAAAATCATAACGGGTGACTTATTCATGAGACTTTTTTCAACTATATATTTTTCATATTATTATTATTATTTTTGCTAGAATATGTTGGCCGATGGTGGTTCCAGATAGACTTTATAGACTGTACGGCCGTAAATCTGTAACATAATTAAGTATATACATAGCAACCTGGCGAGGTTCTCAATCATACTTTGAAGATTTGTTAAAAAGTTTCGTTTTATATTGGGAATTCCAGTTTATACGCAGCCACCGTATGGTAGTGTTAAAAAATGTTAAAAATGTAGCAAATGTAAAATATTGTCTAACATAGTTTAACAAATTTGTTAAAAATAGTCAAAAAGATTCGTAAACACTTAGCCTTTTTTAAGGTGGCCTTGGTATTTCTTATTTCTTATTTCTTATCCTTGAATTTTAAAATATGTCTGCGAGCGCAGATTATTAGATATTTGGCCGTAATCACAAACACTGTCAGGCCTTTTTTACTTTAGGCACTCAAGGGGTTAATCCCTACTTTCAAAGTTGAATAATCTTTTTCACGTTTGCACAGCCTCTCTTTCATATAATCTACTCTCCAATCAAATCACCTGTAATGCATATTTAAATCACTGTTTTCCTGCCTTTCATTGTCTTGAAAAAAGTCCCATGAGGACTGAAACGTCGACTTGTATGTCTTTTGAAATTTTGGCAAAATAAATCGTTTATATCCTTAAGAAGACCTTTGAGTGCACTCTTTCCATTTGAATATATTGAAGGCTGAGGCAGCACCGAGGCAAGCACAAGACCGGTACATTGAGTGCGGGACATTTGCAGTTTATATATATATATATATATGATCCAAGTATAATTTGATTTTAACCCCTTAGTGACGAGGCCGTTTTTCAATTTTCTTACTGTTGGGACCAGGTGAAACGGAATGGAGATCGCTAATATACTGAGAATTTTATTATTTGTTAAAAAATAATAATTATTCCAAATATCTAAATTAAAGCCTGATATGGTATTAACTGGTATATCTTAATAATTTAGATATTGCTCCCAAAGTACAAATGAAATAGAATGAATCCAAAATGGAGTCTACTCACCATGTGGGCTATTCCAAAATGGAGTTAGTCACATGTGGCATGCATCACAATGGGAGTCAAATAACCCTCTCCTGAAAGGATTACCCAAATATCAAACAAACAAAAAAGTACACTCGAAGAGATATGATTTAACAATTAATATCCAAACTGACACACACCTTGATAGTTGTGTAAAAGATATATAATGTTTAATATACATGCATAAAGAAACGATATATATATATATATATAAAACAGTTGTCAAATATTATATACTTTAACTAACAATGCAATACTACAACAATCTTAACTGCAATAATCTCACAATGCTAAATACACATCAACCATTGTATAATAAAAATGATTTTGCCCTACCAAAATGTTATCCAGAAAATATGATATTCCGTTTAATCAAACCACCAAATAATAATTGATTAAACTAAAATGAAACTAAACTAAAATGAGACTAAAATAAAATAAAACTAAACTAACTAAAATAAAACTAAACTTAAAAATAAAAACAGCGTTACAAATACTTATCAGTTGCCAGCTGCAAGATGTTCAATGCTCGGCCTGGAAAAAGAATGGTTCTACTCTTTCAGCACGTGGCTTCACCTTATAAAGAGACTGAGCATGTGACTTTCCTTACCCAATCCCTGTGTGCCATTAAATGGGGAGGAGTCAGGCATCCATCTTGGCCGCATGGCTCAGACAAAGAAAGTCTCCAAAAAGGTGCTCACTACTCCCCCTAGTGGTACAATTCTAAAATGGCACTCAACATAATAAACTGTATTAAGTGATTTCTAATGAATAAGACCATAATAAACCCGTGTCCATGACACCAGGGCTCTTTTTACATTTCTGTGGTATTTGTGTTTAGCTGTAATTTTCCTCTTACTCATTTACTGTACCCACACATATTATACACTGTTTTTCTCGCCATTAAATGGTCTTTCTAAAGATACTATTAATTTCATCATATCATATCACTTACTATAAAAAACATTATAAAATTGACCCCAAAAAATTTGTTACGCATCTACAACAGCCAAAAAACACCCGTGCTAAATAGTTTCTAAATTTTGTCTTGAGTTTTGAAATGCCCAATATAGCATATTCTTAGCTTTTTTTGGAACATTATATGGCTATAAGCACAAGTAGCATTCTGCTATTTCCAAACCAATTTTTTTTCAAAATTAACGCATTGTAACAAAATTAAGTTACATTGTAACACTGATATCTGTCAGGAATCCCTGAATAACCCTTCACATGTATATATTTTTTTCCAGTTTTCCAACTTGGAATTTTCACAGTAAGTCATCATGCACCCATGTCCCATTTGGGACATTTTTGAAGCCAGACAATATAATTTACCCTATCACACCATATATTTTTTAAAAGTAGACACCCTAGGGTATTTCAAATGTTGGTATTTTAACACTTTCCATGCACTAATTATACCACCAGCCTTTGTCAAACTTTTGGATAGTCTCTTTTTTGTGTCATTTTTCTCTCACATTGTATTTTAGGCATGGATTTTTAGTTCCAATTATGTGTTACTGACAAAGAAACCCCCAATATGTGTTCAGCAACATCTCCCAAGTACAACAGTGCCCCCAATGTGCAGGTTTTATGGGCTTTTCCAAACTTACAGGGGTCAAATGTAGGGCTTTCCCCTTTTCCATGTTTGCACATTGAAATTTGCCAGATTGGTTTGCTGGGCCTATGTTGCCTTTGAGACCATATAGCAGCCCAGGAATTAAAATTACCCCATCATGGCATATCTTTTGTAAAAGTAGACAGCCCAGGGTATTCAAAATGGGGTATGTCCAGTCTTTTGTAGTAGCCACTTAGTCACAAATACTGGCCAAAGTTAGCATTTTTCTTTGTTTTTTGCATTTTTTTTTTATACATAAAAACTGCACCTTTACTGGTGATTTCATCGTCGGAATACGTTTTACTGATTTAGAACACTCCTATTTGTGTTCAACGAAGTTTCACGAGTATAACAATACCCATGTACAGGTTTTATGACGTTTTGGAAAGTTACAGGGTCAATATAGGGCTTGCCTGATCTAGTTTGCCAGATTGGTTTGCTGGAACTTTGTTGCCTTTTGAGATCATATGGTAGCCCAGTAATGGGAAATAACCCCATCATGGCACACCATTTTCAAATGTAGACAATCCAGGGTATTCCAAATGGGGTATTTCCAGTCTTTTATTGTAGCCACTTTTGGCCAAAGTTAGCGTTTTTTTTTATTTGTTTTTGTATAAATGTTTTGGTTTTTAAATGGTTTATTTATATATATATATATATATATATATATATATATATATATACCCCCTGTTCCAAATTATTGTGCAAATTCTATTTAAGTGTCACAAAGATTAAATATTTAGTTTTTCAGTTTAACTCATGGATGGCATTGTGTCTCAGGGCTCTTTTGATCACTGAAAACAATCTCTGACACCTGTAAGTAGATTGCCAGGTGAGCCCAATTTTAGGAAAAACTACTAAAGAAGGCTGTTCCATATTATTAAGCAGAGCTATTCGGCCACCACTAACCAATGCTCACAAGCAGAAATGGCTGCATTGGGCAGAAAAATACACTAAGACTAATTTTCAAAAACAGTCCTGTTCACTGAGTGCCGTGCAACCCTGGATGGTCCAGATGGAAGTGGATGGTTGGTGGATGGCCACCCTGTTCCAACAAGGCTGCAATGTCAGCAAGGCGGTGGTGGAGTCAT